>NW_028262402.1:34112786-34315286 GCF_047370975.1 Nipponia nippon
GAAGAAAGAATGTTGTGAGGACATCACTTCTTAGAGCTTTCTCTGAAATATGGTGGAAAAATGTTATCCCTGAGGAAGTGGGAAGAAACCTGGCCCAAGCAAAGAACTGAATTACATAAAACAACAGTGCATCACAGGAGCTGGAGGAACACTTAGTACATAGGAACAGACAGGAGAAAGGCCCGCTGGGGCTGATGTACTGGATGGATGAGGAAGCACCTTTTTTATAATTGCTATTACTAATAACTTAGTATAGTCAATTACAGCTTTTCTGTTGATGTCTGCCAAGGTGAATTCTCCAATGAGGCTGTTAATTTTGCCTTGTAAGCACAACTAGTAATTGACTTGAATAATGGGTAAAGACAATTATCGTTCTTATTTCACTTGCCCACCTCCTCTGAGATATCTATCTCTTCAGCTGTGATGTAGCCTTACAAACAGTTGAAGCAGCAATTCATATGCTTGAGCGATCAGGCATATTCTGAAGGACAACAGAAATTTTATAAAGCAGATGTGTTTCTGATGTCATAGAAATATTCTTGGTGACAGATCCACCAGGAAAATGGATGCCCCTTCACACTCTTGTGCCTCCTGTGCTCTGATGTGCTCTGTCCCCTTCAGTCTAGCAAATGCTTGGTTAAGCCACATGTGATCGTTGCTTTACTTGATCAAAGGGAGAATCCTGTGGCAGGGAGATGGCAACAGAGCACTGGATATATGGTTTTGGGACGTCTCCTTTCTTAATGATTAAAAAGTAACGCCAGTTGTTGCTTCTGGAAATAATCAGGAGAAAAAACAGTTGCATATGACCACTGCACTGGCACTTGAGAGAAAGGCAGCAAGCTCTGTGGTAAAATCTTAGCTCTGTCTGCTTCCAGAGATGATGCCCCACCCCTAACAATTCTCTAGCTGTTGGGTAAGCCACATTTGCTACTCCAGTAGTAAATAATTGCGATGAATTTTCTTCTTCCTTCTTGTTTGTTTCTGTTTGTGATAACAAACTGTTCACTATTTTGATGTAACCATTTGATCTCTTGATGTTATTGCTCATGGAGGAAAAAAAAAGGCATTGATTCTCAATACTGATATCAATTATGCATTAGAAAATCTCTCTTCACCCTAGTCATCAACCTGTAACATTCACCTGTACTCTAATCTAATATTTTACACAGAGAGGAAGTCTGACTTTGCACGTGGTGCTGCTTTTCTCTGTCCACAAGAGAACTTAGGTAAAAGACCTAATTAGAGATGATTCTACACAGAAACATTTAGTCATGTGATGTTGTTTACCTCCTTAGCCATGACTAACTCAATAAGATCTGTTTTCTATTATTCAGTTTTCCTTCCATGTTTAAAAAATACATATAATCTTATTGTGTTCCAGCTCTTTCTTAATCTTGCCACTGGGTGTACCAGAGTCACATGGTTTAGGCACTATTAGAGCGTGACTCAGGGAGGATGAACATTAGTCAGATTCACAAATTTATAGAGACTCCTTTTTTAATATAGGTATAGAAGTAGATAAATAATCCTCAAAATCAGTGGGTTTTTTTGTTAGCCTGTACATTTAGAAGCAGGCATAAGTATAATTCTGGTGCTGATACATCTCTAGTTATTACTAGGTTTGCAATTCAATTACCCAAAGAGCCTCAAGTACCATTGATTATTCATGGGATTCTTGGGTTGGGCTGGCTGCAAAACTACTCATTAATCCCTTGAGTGCCCCTGGGCAGCCAGTATGCATCTAGCATAGCAAATCTGCTGCAGCCATGGAATATAATGGGCTTTGGCTAGTGAAGTAGCTGGAGCAAGGGTAGGCCTCCAGCCAGGTCACAGCCACCAGCAGCTGGCACTTTCCAGCATAACAATATTGTTCAAAACCAGGTAGCTGTGGGCTTTCTGAGAACAAAGTGTCTAAGGGGTTAAGTTACCTAAACCCAGGTAGCTTATTAGGCAGTCACACAACTCTGGGCACCTTATTCAGAAAAGTCAGGAAAACACCCTATTTTTCCTCCCTCGCGTGGTTTGCTTCTGCTGCACTGAAACAATTGCTTGTTTGACCAAACCTACTTGTGTAAGATAAGAGCTTACTGGAGTTTGACACAGTGACAGAGTTTGAGCTGGTTGGTGCTCGTCCTCATTCAGCCTTCTTGGAGATCAATACAATGCCTGTTTCCCTTGCAGATGGTCTGTGAAATCCTAGGAAGTACCAAGGCCATGCCTGGAGAGCAGGCCACACCATCTCTCATTAGCAAGAGCTTTTGGTTCAATTGTTGGAGCCATTGAGTAACACTGAGCGTAAAAGAAAAAGCGTGAGTTTATTGTGCCACTGAAGTATCTAGGCTGATAAAGTCCATAATCTTCATATTTGTAGTTCATACAAGTTAATTTCACACATTTTATTGCCACAATTAACTAAGCTCATTGCTGTTTCTGATGAGTTATCAAGTTAATTCAAGAACAGTTTGAAGGTATATCCCTTTCTAACCTATTTGTGTGTTGCCTAGCACTCATATACATACCTGTGGCAGACCAGTCCAAAATCTGTGATTGCAGTGAATTCATGTCCAAATCAGACTAACCACAACAGTCCATGAAAATTCTGCACCTGTCATTTACTGCCTCCAAATACAATCACACTGCCGTTGGTTGACATGAACATAAAAATCTCTGTTCCTCTTTCACTTGGTCCTCTCTCCTGGTTCTGTCTTATCAGACTTACGTCCAGCAAGAAGAGTCTTCTATTACTTTTACATGCTTTACATACGTCTACAGATATTGTATTTTCCTGTGTGAAAAATTAAGGGTTAGCTTTTGTAGTCTTTGTTATGTAAATGACAAAGACCTTGCAGGTCAGTGCAGTCCAGGCTGGGTAGTCCACAAGTCCAGTTTCTCACACAAAAATGCTGAAGACATATCAATAGCTCAATAGGTCAATACTGAAGTAGGTTGGTAGAAACATCTAGAGAAGCTTGCACAGCTCTAACTTCACAATGTTTGAATCAAGTTAATGCTGTCAATGCATAATTTCTGAGTGTTTGCATTTATTTCAATCTCTCTCCCAAGACAGTCATAAAAACACAGCAAATAGAAACACTGATGGTCACAGGCTTTTTCACTGGGCCTTTCTTTTTGCAGGTACATTTTTGTGTGCATGTGTATATTTGTGTGCATCTACACACATTAGTATATTTCTGTACTGCATATATATTTAAATATATAGCGGCGAGAAAGAGAGAAAAGAAAGGGAGAAGCATATGAAGCTGTGGCATTACAGAACTTTTCTAATCAATACCTTATTTTCATATGTCAATGCTTATATCTTTCTTTAGGTGGGATGCTCAAACTGGTACTAAAATGTGCCTAATAAATTGATCACATGGTATCACTGTTGCAGCCAGTTACAAAGTGAAGCTGTTAGTGAAATCTCTTTGAGATCTATATGTAGATCATCACAAAGTTCACATGACAAGGAACATTTTTTTTTTAGTGGCTTTACATCTTAAATTAAATGTTTGACGTTTTCTTTCTTCTTCTTGTAGTCCTTGACGTACATGTTGCCAAAGTAGCTTGAGAACCTTTTCTGGTAAAGTTGATGCCAGAACACGATCATTGTGAACACTGTGAGAAAGGTAACTCAACAAAACAAACCTCTTGCTTTCTTGCTCAGTCTTTTCCTACAAAGGTTCCCCTGAGCCCTTGGGAAAAGTAATTCCTAAACTAGGAAGACTGTAACATTGCTCTGAGGAAAACACAATAATAGCATTTTGGCATCTAATCATCTAGTGGCTTATCAGAAAAACACAAACTGAAGAGCATATGGGGAGAAAAAGTATTTACATTTCTATGTGAAGGAAGGGGTAGGCGGGATTAGAGAAATACGTTGGGTGTAGAAAATAATAAAGATGGTGCATTTCTGGTCAGGCTGCAAGGGTTCATTTCAAGCTCAGCACTTTTTTTCTTATGAGGTGGTGCTTGGGAAGTGCCTTACAATCAACCTTGAAAATACTTAAATGCTATAATAAGATGGTGTTGTCAGGGAAAAGAAACAAAACAAAACAAAACAAAACAAAACAAATGAGACAAGGCTTTGCCCAATTGGGACGGAAATCTTCTGTGTACTAAGCATTCTCTTCTGATTTAACCTATTGCTTATGTACAATGGACCTACTTATGTGTTTAATGTTATGCCTGTGCCTAAGTGCCATGTCCAAGCAGAGTCAAAATGCTGAGTACTTGAAAGAATGGAGATGTAGGACAGCAGGCCTGAGGCACCTGAGACATTTAGGTGACACTTGTGAAATTAAAGCAGCATTTGTATCTCCAGGAAGAGTAAAATCCAGGCATTCAAACAAAGAGAGAAATACTTATGCACAGAAAAAATGATCCAAATAACGAGATATTCATGAGACTGTGATAAATACAGCTAGTGTATTTCCAGCATTGATTTCCAAAAGTCTAATAATGCTTATATTAACTGAGATCAAGATTTATCAATTATGTAAATACCGCTGGAAGACCAACTAGGTCTAGTCCATAAGTAGTTATGCTAGTGATATTAATTTCTGATTTACAGCTATTTACTAACAAATTAAAACTCTGTAGAGACTTTATAAAGAACTTTAGTAGGTATTGGAAAGTTGTGAAATGGCACATGAGTGCTGCTGAGACTGAAAACTAGCAGTGTCTTGTAAATGCCTTTGTCTGGTAGGAAATCTCCAAAATCCAAAGAAGAAATAGCCCCTAACAACACAATACAGAAGGAATTTATAATGTATGAGCTGGTTTAAGGCAAGTTGAAGTACATTTAGATATACAAGAGGCCTTGCTTTGTCATGCTTAACTTAGTTCCTCCTGAGTTCCCGTACCATACAGGTATGGTTTTAACAGTGTGCATCTGGCTAAACCCCAAAGTTCTGATATGAGCCAACATACAGTACAAATGTGTTAGAGATCTCTAAAAACTAACTCCGGATTTGAAATCATATCACAAGAGAAATAATAACAATTTGCAGTGGTAAGATTGATGTTATCAGGACCATCAGGACCTGACTATTGTGGCAGATTAATCAGATGAAATGGCTGAATCAGCAGTGTCTGCTGCTTCCGCCTTTAGCCACTGCTCTGATTCCTTTATCTCCTGAGTGTTATATTGCTGTTATTCTGTTTAGAATAGAGGAACTGATTCAGAGGAGTTTGAACACCTCTGAGCACCCGGCTCACTGAGTATTTTAATTGTCTAGCCCGTTTTTTCTACCTGTTGATTGCCAATACATAATGTGATGTTCTAGGAGCTACTGCTTTGAAATATGGCTAGAAATTTGGTTTTAGAGTATTTATTTTCTCCTGGCATATTTTTTTTTTTTTTAATTTGGAAGAGCTGAATTTCAGTAACTGTTGGACTTTGTTCTCTTATGGGGAACTTAAATTTAAACATCTCAAACAAGTTGTCGTCAACTGCACTCTTTTATGTGGTATTTCTGCAAATGGATGTGGAAAATCCAGTAGTGTGTCAAAATAATCTGTATGATTAGATAGTAAAAAAAGGCCTAGTTAATATAGCTGGGGGTAGACCATTGTACTATAAATGGCCATTTCAAAGGGAGTTTGGGGGCACAGAAGTGTGGCTCTTTCAGCTGATGTGATTAATGGGGAGGGTGGCTCTCCTGCTGAAAAACTCATTTTACTTTTAGCTCTGCTCTTCCACCTTGTTTTTTTTTTTTTTGCCTCAGGGTAACTTCAAAATAATTTTATGTGAGTTCATTGGTCTCACTGTCAAGTCACTGCTATAGGCTAAACTGGAAATAAAGTACCATTGTTTCATTCTTCCAATTCTCCCCCTTTCAGATGCTTAGAAAAGCAGCTCTTGCTTCCTGTTACAACTCAGCTGGACTCATTGCAGAGCAGTGCAGCTAATGCTCATTTAATAATGTTTAGCAGATCTGTGAATGTGTAAGAGAGGATTTTGTATAGTGTATATGACATACAGTTATATTCTTCAGCCTCTGAGAGATTGCTGTCTTCTTGGAGAGCTGAGGTGGAGAAGCATTCCACTTGTTTAATTTCATGGTTTCCATCAAACTCTTGAAGGACGTAAAACACTGACAGCAGATGTATGGGAGGGAAAACATGAGTGCTGGGCAACCCCTTCCTGTCTTCTTGTTTGGAAGCGCACAGCTCACAAGGCAGAAAACTCTGTCACTCGCTTCAGTAAAATTGCATTGTCACGAGAAAACAGAGGTAAGGAGAACAGTTAAAGCAAGGAAACTTTGATTTTTCTTGTGTGTTACTGTCCACCAAAACATGTCTTAAGAGAACTTTCCATTTGCTACATTTAAAAGAATAAAAAGTTTAACAGTGATCAGGGCTAATTTTTGAAACATTGTTAATAAAATTTAAACAGTACAATTGCAATCACTTCCATGGTGTCTTGTATTATGTAGTGTTATCTAGTGTTTCCACCAAGGTCAGCAAATTCGCTTAAGTTGCGATGTCAGCCCTTTAGACTGGAAACAAAATACTGATATTTCATCCTTCCTTTTTTTCTTTCTTTTTTTAAACCCTACCAAATGTTTAGAAAAAAAAAATTAAAGTTCTTTTGAATAGCTGCAAATCTGGACAACCAATATACAGTTGCTATCAAACAGCTGCAGCAATCAAAGAAAATTTCCTCACTTCTTCAGGGCCAGAGCTACTGGGCTGTGTTAAAGCTGACCCAGGAGAGGGTTTCTCTAACTCAGGGTGGCTCCCTGGAGTTTTGTTTAGCAGACTATTTCCAGGAGCAGGAGTAGGGGTAACATCTGACTTTTTACACTGCTGCATGGGGTATTGTGAGATACCAGGTATACCTCCTGAGATTCTTTGTGGAGACCTTTCTTTCTCACATGAAAAGTAAACTATTACTGGATTAAATTCAAGAGTAATTTATGCTGGAGAGGTCAGTGAATGAGTAATAAATTGTAGCCCCCATAAAGTGCTATGGTTTGACATTTGGGTATATGAATGTAGAAACTGATATGATAATTTTTTGTTTTATTTCAATATAAATAGCAGAGGCAGATAACGTTATTTACAGATTTGACTGGTGTGGTATGAAAGCTAAGGTCATCCCTGACAGCATGGGGACAGACTCTCAGACAGCAAACTACTGAGGGCTAGAGATGTAACAAAGCACTGCTGTGATAATCCATGAAACTTGTCATTGTCTGAAACTGTTCTGGAATGTACTGAAATTATGTATGGAGGTTACATGGGAAAACCAGATTTCATACATAGCATGGCACACCTGCTAACAATACCTCTTCAAGAGGAAAAATGGTTTATATTCTGTACCTGAGCCCAAACCTAAAGACCAAACAGTAATAAAATTGAGTTCAAGGTGATTTTTATTCTGATACTTGAAAGTCCATCTACGTGAAAGGGACTGAGCAGCACAACGTACTGCTGCTCCCATCCACACCACTGTCCAGGCATGGTGGCAAAACCTGTCTGTCCCCAGGGGCTCAGCCGGCCCACGTACTGTCATATGGGGCCACCTGCTGCATTTCCAAGCCAGCTCATTTCGACACAGAATTCAGTGGAGCAGAGAAGATTAACTTTCTGAAAATGAAAAGGGCAGATAGAAGAAGAGGAACTGCTTATCAAATATGCACATTTCAGATTGAACTTCACACTCAGTAGAAAGATGTTAGATTGCTGTTAGCTCTCCGGAGCGCTCCTGACAATGTGTTATCAGGTCATGTTTGCATGACAGCGGCAGCCCATGCAGGAAACATTAAGTCATATGACTTCTAAGACGGAATCAATCAAGTGAACAGTACAGATCCTGAAAACTAATTTCACCTTCATAAGGTCTGGTTATCTGTGCAGCAGACATGAGGTTTGTCAGCCCCATTTCAGTCTGACCAGGTTCAGCGCTGCATCAAGAATTTTAATGAACCGATATATCTGTGAAAGATGACACTGAGATGAATTCATGAAAAGCCAAGTCCCCATGAAATATGAACAATTACTGAAGGCTTCACCCCCCACTTAGCTCACATAAAATGCCCATTTAAAAGGCCTCTGTCTTGTTAATCATTTACAAGTTTGTGTATGGCTTTTCATTATCCTTAAGCAATATTAGAACTGCAAATGAGGGGCTGACACCAACAGTTCAGAGTTTTTATGACACCAAGGTAACAAGACCATGCTAAACAGAGAGAATTAATCTTCCCAGGACTCTTCTTACTGTCACACAATTATTAGCTCATAGTTGTTGAGTATATTCAGAAAACATGAACATACCCCAAGGAGACTTGACCATCCCTGCTGTGGACAGTGAAATCGTTTTGGTGACTATTGTAGTATTCCGGGCTGAGGAATAACTGGAAATAGGCATTCTATGGCACTTGCTTTCAGCCAAAGTTTTACTGTTATTTTTGCTCTAATTAGAGAAGGTATGCTGAGAAAAAAAGCTGAGAAAAAAAGTCAGGGATCAAATTACATGACTGTTAACTCCTCAGTTAATTTTGTGCACTCTGTTAGCAAAACACACCTTTTCTGGATAAAACGGCTTAGCACTGCCATTTTTGAAGGCTGTTATCCCAAAGGAGGTTGAGAAATGGTCTCAGTCCATGCAGTGGGCTCTGGGGACAACACCAGAATAACTCTGGATGTGCTCTTTCAGGTTTTGAGACGGCTGTAATGGGTGGGGTTTGAGTTCTTAGGTAAATTAACATGTTAACATGATTTTATTTAGGGAAATAATCTTTCTGATCATTCTGGTAATTCAACTGTATATTCTTGAGCTCATTTTCACAAAGATTGCTGTAATGTCTTTATCTGCTATAATACTCGTTAAGCATAACGTTGTATGATATGTCTCTGTGTGTTTTAGGATACTAAGCTTCATTTCAGTGCCCATCCTATTGTGTGACAGTTATCCTTCCCATGAAAAAGAAACATCAGCCTCTTATGTTTGTGATGGACAGCTGATCTATTTCCCCTCCCTTCCTCTCTCCTGCATGAGTGCAAAGGTTTACAAGCTCCTTCAGTTTCTTATGTTCTGTTTGTTGAGAATAAGGACCTACCAAAACTACAGGGAGGAAGAGGTAGTTTAAAATACTCAGGAGGTTTGAATATATAAAGAAGAACAGACATTTTAAAATACTCTTGTGTACTTTTTAATACCTATTTATGAAATGCTTAGTTTTGTTTTGAATTCAGTTTTTCCTAATTCACTTCTAAGTTTGAATTCACCTTTTTGTTTAGTTACAGCTATCAAATCGTGCACAAACACTGGAAAATTCCAATGTTCAAGGGTGGAAATCTTCTTTAAAACCATGCTCCTCAAGCTGTACATCATGCCAGGCATTCTGTTTTATCAGCATAGGCAACATTAATTTTTTATGGTCAAAAAAATATTGTCAGTTATATTGTTTGGACAATCCTTTTATACTGTGAAAGTGTGTTTGAAACCTTGAATCAGGCACCACACCTCTTACATATGATTGAAAGTCGTTTTGAGGCAAGGCATTATATCAACATATACATACACTTCTTTTCAGTACTGCAGTGAATGGTGACTTAAATATCCTTTTTGCCTTGTTCACATATATAATTTGCAGGCTGAAAAGCTTGTCTCTGATCAAAAGTTTAGATAGCTATATGTGATTTTGAGTCCAAGAAGGCACTATATCTTTCACTTTGAAATAATGTTTTTAAATACTTCAGTCCTTATTCTCTAAAAGTGAGCTTCTGCAACAAAAATGAAAATAGGGACTGCACCTTAATAATAAACTTAAAATGGTCTTGAGAGGCGAAGACAGTTTAAAAAGTTCCCCTCCAACTATGTTTTCCTGTGTGTTAAAGTAACAGTTGTTGGGACCACATTGTACAATGGCTAATGGAATAGATACACATTAAAAAACAAAACAAAACAAAACAACAAACCAACACCCCTACCCCCCCCAAACAAACAAACAAACAAACAAACAAACAAACAAAAAACAACCCAACAACCCATCAAACAAAGAAGGAACAGGATTAGCCTGTGGGAGGACAGGAACATCTTTCTGTATCTTGGAATTACAGCTCAGGGCTTGCTAGTTAATGGCATTGTAATTAAGGCAATAAGGCAGAGTGATGAATTTATTGAGTGAATTGTAAGAAGTCTGCACCCCAGTTGTGTCTGATGAAGTCTGCACCTTGCATTTAAGATGTATGTTTGTCATTATGGTCTTCCTGACAAAAAAACATGCAATCAACTTTTTTTTCTTTGCCTTTAGTCACATGACTCATAATGCAAGGCTTATTGAGGATTTTTATCCATCAAGAAGTGCTTTGAATCAACATGACCTTACTGGATCTCTAAGGAAGGATTACATAAACCATGTTATTAACTTTTCCTTAAAGTGCCAAATACATATTTTTATTTCAATAACAACCAACAATGGGAAGTGTAAAGATTACTGCCCTTTTTATTAGGATTTTCCCCTGTTACTTTCTTTGAAAGCCTTTTATGTACTGTAACAACATAAAACCTGGGAATTAGTTCCAGTGCCAAAATTATCCCAAAAGAATATACTCTTTAAGTAGGAAAAAGAAAACAGTGCTTGAAAGACATTTTTTTCTTTTTTTTTTTTTAAACACTGTGAAAAATTAATTGCTAACATTCTCAGTGACATTAGGGAATACAACTTGTTTCAGGAATTCTTTGCTCCTTTTCTCCCACGTACTGTTTCCTGCCACCTTTCCCTACTTCCCCCCCACCTCGTTTTTTTAACCTAATATCCATTCAGGTAACCTTATTTCCCATTAAATGGAAGAGAGGATTTTCAATTGTTTGTTTCTTCTTAAGAAATTAAAACACTATGGACCATATAGGCCATCACTGATGTAACAGTACTGAGTTACATGAATCATAGAATCATAGAATGGTTTCGGTTAGAAGGGATGTTTAAAGATCATCTAGTCCAACCCCACTGCTGTGGGCAGGGACTTCTTTCACCAGATTAGGTTGCTCAAAGCCCGGTCCAACCTTTCCAATGATGGAGCTTCCACAATTCCTCTGGGCAACCTGTTCCAGGGTCTTACCACCCTCTTCCTTGTATCCCATCTAAATCTAGCACTGCCCTTTGTCCTGTCACTACAAGCCCTGGTGAAAAGTGTGTCTTCATCTTTCTTATAAGCCCCCTTTATATATTGAAAATCTGCAATACGATCTCCCCAGAACCTTCTCTTCTCCAGGCTGAACAACCCCAACTCTCTCAGCCTTTCTTCATAAGAGAGGAGTTCTAGCCCTCTGATCATTTTCGTGGCTGTCCTCTGGACCTGCTCCAACAGGTCCATGTCTTTCTTGTACTGGGGGACCCAGACGCAGTACTCCAGGCGGGTCTCACAAGAGTGGAGTAGAGAGACAGAATCACCTCCCTTGACCTGCTGGATACATTTCTTTTGGTGCAGCTCAGGATGAGTTTGGCTTTCTGGGCTGCAAGTGCACATTGCTGGCTCATGTCCAATTTTTTATTCACCAATGTCCCCAAGTCCTTCTTGGCAGGGCTGCTCTTAATCACTCTCCACTCTGTATAGATACTGGGGCTGGCCCCGATCTAGGTGCAGAACGTTGCACTTGGCCTTGTTGAACTTCATGAGGTTCTCATTGGCCCATTCCTCAAGCCTGGCAAGGTCCCTCTGGATGGCATCCCTTCCCTCTAGGAAATCAACTGCACCACTCGGCTTGCTGTCATTTGAAAACTTGCTGAGGGTACACTCAATCCCACTAGTTATGTCATTGATGAATATATTAAATAGTATTGGTCAAGTTTGGACCCTTGAGGGGCACTACTCATTTTTGGTTTCCACTTGGACATTGAGCCATTGATTGCAACTCTTTGGACATGGCCATCTAGCCAGTTTCTTACCCATCTGACAGTCAATCCATCAAATCCATGTCTCTGCAGTTTGGAAGTAAGAATGTTGTGGGGACCACTAATGAAATTGGACCATGAATAAATTTGGCACTCTACATTTTGGTAAATCAAGGATTTATTATAGCATCCCCGTTACAAGCTTCTGGTCATCTGTTCTGCTTAATTGATTTTGCAGTACTGAGACTCAGTCAGTTACATTGACACCCCTACTCTTGTAATTATGGAAGGTTAACAAGTAAAATCTACAGATAATAATTCAACATGAAATTTGGTGAAATAAATGAAGAGAGATTCCTCACCTTTTCCTTCTTTAGGACACAAACCTGCAATCTTATGTATGAGCTCCACGCAGGGTTAAATTCTAAAGTAATTTCTTATTGTTGGAAAGTGTGACTGTGTGTTGTTGATTATTCAAATCCTGTAAGAAGAAACTCATGCACACAAGTCTGTCAACTTCACTTGGAAAAATATCATATGGAATTAGTTCAAAGCATTTGAGTAAGCAAGGACAATGTCTTTTGGCTTTCAAGATTTGAATGTTTAGTGTCTCTTCTAGCATGTTGAGTTAAGATATGGTGAAGCCCACTTGTGCTGCTTGAAATATGTGGTATTTCAGGATCTAGAGTGGTTTGTACCTACATGCAACTTTTTACTTTGCCAGCTCGCTGTCCATTATCATTGGCTAGTACTAGATGTATCTGGCTTCTTGCACTGTCCAGTTCTTAATAAGAGAATACTGCTTCCCTAACACTGGTAGTATAGGGAACAAAACTCTGTTATACTTTGGTTGTAGTTTTTTTCAAACACAGAATTTAATTTGTTTAACTTTTCTATTCTTAATAACTTCCAAAATTTTAATTCCATTGAGAAACAAATAATGTTATTAACTCTCATGAGACTACAAACCAAAGCATAAGACATTTTTTCCAAAATACACCATTGTCTTTTTCTCATTAGCTGCTCTTGGCTTCCACCACAAAATATTCTTGCTGGTCTAACTGTCTGGCAATCTAACTGTTTTTTGTGTGCACATGGGACCAAATTAATCTCTGGTTTAACTTCATAATCTTCAAAGGAGTTCCACCAGGCATGAATTTGATGCATAATATCTTCTCTTTCCAAGGCACTGCATTCATTTACTCAACAGGAAAAATATTCATAAAGAAATAAAGTATGTATTTCCAGTGTTAATATAGACATATTATGTCACTTCCAACAAAAGAGAATATGATGACTTTCAAGTACAGAATAAAAGTACACTTTTCATTCTGAGTTAGCTTAGCATTTCTACAGTGTTTTTATGACAGAGAGTCTAGTTAGGATGAAATAAGGTGTATTATTTTGAGGTAATAACAGAATGACTGAAATGTGACATTACTGGAAAACAGTGGGAGTTATATGGCACCTTGTGTTAACTTCGGGTCTTGGTAGTATTTAAATTTATTTTAATAACTGGAATATAAAATTGAAATTCTGGTGAGATTGGTTAAATACACTAAAGTTGTTTAAAATAAAATAAACTGTAAGAAGCCCCCTTCTGTTGCATTGCCATGTGAGGATTTGAATTCCCCAAAGATATGGAACAGATGCACAGAAAGTTGCAGGAGAAGGACAGAAGGCAATGGAAAAGTTCCTGGAAAGGAAATAACTGCAGTTAGGAGATGTTGGAAACAACAGACTCTTGTGGTCTGAGCTGGATGATCCATGAAACAATTTGGCAACCTTGGAGGAAAAAAATGTTCTTAGCTTGTTGAGTTGAGGTGAATTGTTTTCTTTGCCAGAGGAAAAAATGTTGTAAAGAAGACAGGTAAGAATGAATGGGAAGTGTGCGAAGCTAATAACAGCTTGAACATAGGCTGGGAGGGAGAATATGCATGTCAAAAACCTGAAAGAGTCTCCCCTCAAAATAGTCAAGCATATCTCCATAATATGTTTTGGACCAGTTATCTATCTGCAATGGCACTGTGATTACAGGCAGCATAATCATGAAATTGTATTTGTAACTTCTGGGTTGATTCAAGGGAATGAATTCTTCAGCCTTGAAAGCAAGCTGTCACTTTTCTCTGTGATCTAATGTAAATTCTCTGTCAAATATTATTATCCAATTGACTCTTTAACATTTAGCTGATTTACCTCATTAGAAGGGAAGCTTGAGGGTGTCAGGCTGTTTATAACAGAAGAAACCTGCTGGGTGGGGATGTACAGAGTAAAGCAAAATTGTGCTTTAAGTGAGCCAAATAGTATAGCTGTGTTACTTTAATGGGGAAAGAGAATGGTTAAATAATCCCTTTGATGACTTTTGCTTCCTCTAACTTCTTTGCAGAATTTTTCCACAAGAAAACAGTTTGTCCTTGGAAAAAAGCTGCCAAGAAGGTAGTTGCTAAAACAAAGTGGTTGAGCTAGGTGTCCCTAAGGACATAGTCTGCAATGTGCTGCCTCACCCCAGGGGAACTGCAAAGAAGAAACTGTAGCCCAATGACCCGCCACTTACTCCTCTCACTGATAACAGGGTTGTGTGAAGAGGAGCCAAGGAAGCAAAATTTTGCTCTCCGCTGCTCTGTGTGTGTCTTCTGTCCTTCTCTTCCTAGGAAGAAGGAAACAGAGGCCTCAGCTTGCTCCCCAGGAGAGAAGTACACACAGACTCATTCTCGCTGTTTACAGCATACATCACACCTTCTGCTCTCAATGTTAAAAAGAGAGAAGCTTTAACTTACAGGGGAGTACAAGACGTCAAATACCTTTCATATTATATGCAGTCCCCTTCTGTTTTGGAAGGAGATGTGATCACTGGACTATTTTGTTGACTTCAAATTCTGGATTATTTATTGAGGGAAAACATAATTTATGGATGACCAGATCCATCATTCTATAGATGACTTGAGTTGTTACAACCAGAGCTATCACAGCTGGGTCTACAGCTCACCCAATTAAGAGATATCCTTGTACATAGTCTGACCTAAAATTCATTGCATTTATAGCTATACTCCATCCAGTATAGCATGTTTGACACACTATGGGATATGGGACATTTTAGATGTCACCTATTGCTTCCTATATTTTTGACCAGCAAAATATTAATAATAAAGTACTTATTTATGAAGAAAAAAATATTAGGTTTGGTTGTTATGCATTCAAAGATAATCCCAGAGATTTTGCCTTCACTCTTGTTTTGTTTTCCGTATTCCTAACACTTTTCTTTTTCCCTCCTGCCCATCACCTTTAGCTCTATGACTTTGTACATTTGCTGGCGGCTTTGCTAACTATGTCCATGCATTCCTTTACACCTTCCAAGACTGTAAATGTAATTGAATGCCAGGCTGTCAGAGGAAGCTATGGATGTGGGATACTGCAAATCAGAGGTGTGGCAGGAGAGATGAGTGTGTGCAGCAGATAACTGTACTTGATTAGCTAGATTTAAATAGTGTTGGACGAATTTGCCAGGTGAAAATAAAAATTGTCGGTTCAGTTTAATTTCATGGTGAATCAAACAAGGAAATTAGATTCTGCTACTCTGTTAGTTTGACATCTACAGCAAGTGACAATTAGAGATGATGAGAGAACTTATATTTATTTGAAAACTCTTGATTTCTTTTTTGTGATGGGCACGTAACTTTTATTTACCCTTGCTCTGCAGAAATATCTAAGATATTATTATTTGATTGACAACTTGTGGATTTCAGGAATTCATTATTTTATTAAGTTCTTTTTGATAGAGTTCTGCAGTTAGATTTAGAGATAACTTGGCAATTTCTGAAGTCTGCATTTCACTGAAATCACCTCTTGGGATCAGGCATTTCAGCCACAGGTACTCTGCATTGAATAAAAGTGGTAACAGAATAGTCGTGCTAACAGTTCAAACAAGGAAAGATTACAGTTTAATGAAGTAAGGATGAAGGCAATGTGGAAGAAACTCCTGTTGCTATACCTGGTCACTCAGTTCACTCCTGATTTTCTTCATTTCCCCTGGAAGAAAGGATTAAATAACATATCAAAACACAAAAGCCCTCCCAAAGTCCAAATTCAAATTAAGTGAACTTCACACTTAAATTAGCATTCAAACAGCATGAAAAATCAAGCAGAACTGAGGCATGAAATGATTGTATATGAGGTTGTATTCACTTCCCAGCCTATGCAGTGGAGTTTGTATCTAGGAAGCCTTAGCTTTACAAGCAATGCAGAAATAGCATGAGGAAATTATTTCCCACCTTATTTTCCTACTTCAGATAGAAATGCATTGTTGTCTGGCAACTGTGAGGAAGTCGTCAAACAAACATAGAAAAATGGAGAAAAAAAATAATTATGACACATTCCAAAGGAAAAACACATCTTATATCATGCAGCAGCTTGCCTTACATTGTAATATGCTGTGAAAAACCACGTGTATTCTTGCTGCAGTTCCCCATCTGTTAAATGAAGAAAAGATTTCTTTTATTTCATCCTTTGTCTTGTCTATATCTCCTTTAAGATCTTGAGGGCAGGACTAAAGTGTGTCTACATATCACTAGTTGGGAATCAAACAGTATCAATCTAAGTAGTCTGGGAGCTTTGCTTTGGCCCCAGTCGTGTTCTGTTTTTCAGAAGCTAGTCTCAAACTGCCAGTTTTCATACGTAGTTAGTTTTAGCTTGCTGTATATGGTTGCTCAAATACTCATGTGGCCTCGCTGTGCTCTGCGATTCTTTCATATTTCATTTGTTTGTGAAGAAAAGGAGTCATGCATGAATTCTCTCATATGGGCCATTTCTTATTGTCTTCACTCTCACGCTCAAATGCAAACTTGTTAATATGAAGCCTGACGATGGTTCTTAAAATGGTAGTTATCTGCCATGCTTTGCATAACTGATGTTTGGGAGGGAGCTGTCTGGGATAAGCCTTCCTGGATGAGTTTTTTTTTTTTTCTTAAAGATTTCCTTTAAAAATGGCTTAAAAATGGAATTCGAAGATGTAGCACTGAAAAAAAAATCTTTATTTAACTTCACTATAATATTTTATATATCTATAAAACCCCCTAGAAGGTCCAACAGAAACAGACTGGATTCTATTTCACATTCACTAAGGTACTATTTGCCTTCTGTATGTCTGATGTTACCAATTTTTCACAGCTCTTCGCTGTGGGGTACCCAGGTGTTTCTGTTAGCAAAGTAAATTATATACTTTTTGGTTGGCTTTGTTTTTAAACTTATATTTGCACAGTCTCTACAGTTTTTCAGAAATTAGGGGGTTAGAAAAGAGACAGGACAAGATTCAAAGAAAATTTGGGAAAAAGTGGTGCGCCATCTAAAAAGACTTGCTTCAGTGGTTTTTAGTTTGTGTGGAGTGCTTGAATTTACACTGCATATGGTTTGCCAGGAAAAAACACAGGCAAAGAGAAAGTTTTAGGAAAATTATAAGGCATATCTTCACAGTGAGGCAGTGAGCCCTTCAGTTTTGTTTCAGGGGAGTTCATGTATGCAAGAGGTTGCACTCACTGTTGATGAGATATTCCTGAGTTGGGGATCTGTTTGCAAAAATGTGGCCTGTTTGTTGAAACTACCTTCATTCATAATATCTTTAGAAATTAAACCAAACTAATACACTACAGTAAAAATTCAGCTAAAACCACCGCATTTGTTCTGACATATTTTCTGAAGACTTTTCTTGGAAAACATATGATGTTAACAATAATCTCCCTTCTCCCAGTTTGGTATAACTGGTCCTGGAAATACGACACAGTTCTTCTGAAGGTAATAGTTTATGAAAATATTTTTAGCTTTTTGTATCAAAACCAAGTGAGTGATTATGTGGCTCTAATCTTTACCCAGAAACCTGATTTTTTTTTATAGTGAGCTTTTAAAATCACACACAAACTTTTGAAATCCTCATAGAGTTTTGTGGTTTCTGACTGATGCCAGGGCTCAAAGCAGAAATAATAAATTCCATGAGAAAAGGTTTTTTTTTCGTTGTAATTAAGATCCAGCTAAAACCAGAGAGCACTGAAAATCCCACAAAACCCATGTTATTCTGAGTCTTTCTGCCTAATTTCCAAACCAAAAAGTTTGGATAACTTCAGATTTTTCTTTCTGGGGCCAATTTGAACTTCATTTGTCCATCATTATTATAGAAACCACTTCCCACAGTGTGCTTGTTTTTAGTCCAAATTTATTTGTGCCTGATGTTTATGTCCTGGAACGTCTGGGGAACTAGAACTGCATGAAACCAAATGGTTCCATGTGCACATAATGTTCATTTTAATACATGCAACTGCACTGAAATGTCATTTGAAATTACACTTTCAAACAA
The DNA here is from genome assembly GCF_047370975.1 of Nipponia nippon. Taxonomy (NCBI): domain Eukaryota; kingdom Metazoa; phylum Chordata; class Aves; order Pelecaniformes; family Threskiornithidae; genus Nipponia; species Nipponia nippon. The sequence goes on from NW_028262402.1 coordinate 34,130,976, forward strand.
ATACCAGATTTCGAAATGAATTTTAGTGTTTTGGGTCAGACCAAAAATGTGATTTTGAAGCTAATGTCTCAGTTGCTACCACACAATCTAGATTTCTTTCAGGGGGAAGCTAAACCAATAGCTCAGCTCCATGGGCCTATCAAATGTTCTCCAGCCCCTAATGGGGACGCAAAGCCCAAGTTACCACATCTTCCTTAGACAGCTCGAACTGTGTGCTTTGTGGGGACATTCAGTCTGGAGGAACAAACTAAATTTTGTCCAGAATAAATCCCTGAATTACTTGCAGCAGGCATAGTGCCCTCAAGATCAAATGCCTTCATGTAATAATTGTTCCTACTGGTTCAAATTACTTACTAATGCAGACATAGCCGGTTTTAGTAACTGAGATACATTTTGTACACTGTATTAAAATATTAAAAAACTCTAATGCAATAGATAAAAGCCAGAGGAAGTCTTGAAGTCCATGTCTGTCCCTGAATGTCAGATACAAGACAGTAAGTAGCTACAATTAAATCTTTGTTCTAATAACTTCAACAGTTCAGTTTTAACATGAGATTCCTAACCAACAAAAGCCTCTTTTCACAACTGCTTCAGATACTGTCTGAGGCAGTCGCAATTAAATTCCATTGTGCCACGAAGAAAGTTCAGCAGATTTTCTTTTATATGTAATGAAGGCCTTGCAGTGGAGTAAGTATGAATGCTAGGCTTGATACCTGTCTAGGATTAGGTAGGTGAAAATAATATACCAGGGTAGCTTCTAGCTCTGTTCTGTATGTTGTTTTTGGATAAAACCTAAAATTGGTGGTTATAAAGCTGCTTTATACTCAACTCATTAGATAGCTTAAAGCTAAAGAGTTTTATCGGTAAAATAATTATTCATTGACCCTGACATGCCCTGTTGAAAGCATGTGTTTACTCAGTTACTGGAGAATCACCTGGGTTTCCATCAGATTTCTTGGGCTGGGACTGTGTGGAAGACTGTGGCCTTGAAACTGATCCTCTGGCTCTCCAGTAGGACCTGCTGGTTTGGGGAACATGGAACAAGGGCAGACCTGGCAGGCCACTGACCAGGACACTGGCACTCCTGAGTGAGCTGCTGGTGAGATTTGCAGTATTGGCACCTCCAGCTGCTTCTCACCAAACCTGCCCCCAAATCCTGTCTGCACAGGTCCCACCAGGCAGGAGAAGGGTGGGTGTCCACACCTGCTGAGTGGCCTGTCGGCTCCTTATTAGCAGTATACACCACACCAAAACTTTTAGTATTCCCTAACGGGATTTTGATATTATATATAATTTCAAAAAAATAGGATTTGATGAAGTTACCCCAGTATTTCTGCTTGCATAGAATATAACTTTATTTCAGTGAAATTCACACTGAAAACAAATTAAAGAACTAAAATTTCTTCAAAAGGGAAAATAAATGGAAAATTTTATTTTTCTCTAATTCGAGGATGACTATAAAAAAGAGCTATATATATAAACACACACATACATAAGCATGTATATAACCATATTCTAGCACTCCATAGGATATTACCAACCAAAACAGAAAAGCAACAAAACCTTAGTAGAATCTAATAATTTGTGGATGTTATACAATTTCATTAACAAACCTAATAACAAATGCAAGAGCAAGGTTAGTGTGAAATGCATTTTGGAAACTGAAACAGGAACATGAAAAGCAACAGGAATAAGGAGCCACAGGACAGCAACACAGCCCTGAGGAAAGGCAGAGGTGGAAAGGTGGGACTTAGAGGGGAAGCGTGTTTCAAAATTCCTGAAACCATAAGCAGATATTTCTCTTTTTTCTCCTGTTTTAGGGAAATACAATTATTTACATTATTACTCTGCCAATTTTATTTTCTAATGGTGAATATTTATCAGAAACTTTAGCTCAGCTTAAAAAAGAGTTAAAAATACATTTCCTCACAAACATTTAAAACTGGCTGATATATTTAAACTTTGACAATAAGCAAACAATAGCACACTTTCTTCATAGAAATAAGCTTATGTATTCAGGATGATTTTCCTTTTTTCTTTTGAATAAGCATACATGAAACAGGTCAGCTAGACCAGGTCACATCTTTTAGAAACACTTGCTTTTCCTTTTAGGCTAAATGCTGGAATAAATGTGTTCAGTATTTATTAAACTCTTGAGCTTGTACAACCGATTTAAATGAGTGGCAGAAGTACAATGCTAGCTGTCTCTAATAATCTAATAACATTCTCACATCTTAGCACACCAATTACTTCACGACCCTGAAATCTAGAGAAACTTGAAAACACTCATTCTAAGGCACTTCTTATATTCAAAATTCAATTGCTTCAATTAAAAAAAAACCACCTTATTTGCCACTTTAAAAATAAAGTATAATAACAATAAACTTTACAGAAGAATACATTAGAGCAAACAGCTTTTCAGAAGTATAGAATTTCCACTTTCCTACATCTTTTATTTTACTGAGGAGGCTAATTGATGTTCAAGTATACTAGTTAAATCATATAAACAAAGTAAACATTTAGAAGTGGGCTATCTTTTGGGAACTCTAATAAAGAACCTGCTGACTTTGTTCTTAAAAACAAGAAACCTCCCTTCTCTGCCCCAAATCCAACTCCATTAGTGGAGCTCACTTCCATTAAATATGCTGTCTGAATTATGCAAAAATATACCTTGCCGTAGATCTGCATTTACTATTAACATTAAGGGAGGCTTAGTTAAATGCTTTCGAGACAGAAAATTTTCTGTACATGTCACCTTATTCTTGAGAGGTGTGTTCAAAACATTAATTTAAAAAATATAGACTAGAAAGATGTAAAACTTAATCTAGCCTGATTGATAAAAACCTGCATTTATTCTCTGATTTCTAAAGTATCATTATTTAAAGATAAGTATATTTCTGATGAAGTTAAAGAGAAGCGGATTTGGCCCATTTTTTATATTTAAATATAAATATCTGCTTTAATAACTTTTTTACAGTGAATGCTTGTGTGTTTATCTCAGACTACAACTGTCACCACTCAGTATTTAGGCATGATTGGAAATATCATTGCAATGCATCACAGAATACATAAAACAATCTTCCAAAATATTAATTATCAATTTGGAAACTATCTATCTCAGCTGTAACGTAATGCTGTGGTTCATTACCTGCATATACACTGTCTTCAGAGTACTAATGGCTACATGAAGATATTCCAAATGACTTCATAAACACAGGACCACAGACTGTTAAGCAGTGATTAATTTCTGCAAGACCATGTGAGGTCCCATAATTCTTTAATGGTGCCAAAGTGATGTATAGCATGAGTACATACACTGGCTGGCTCAGCAAAATGCCCATGGGAAGTATCAGGGATGTATCCCCTTGGTGAGCTCTATAGGAATTTAAATCACCTTGAAAAACAAGCTACGGACAAGAGACTTGCACTTGTGAGTGCTTTGTTTGAAAGAGAATAGTTATTTTCTCTTAAAGGTATAACATCTCTTCTTGTAATACTCATGTCGAGGATGTACAAAAAGATTGTGTGTTTTCACAAAAGCCCTAAACACCGTCACAGGATGTTTTCTTCCTTTTTTCTGTTCAGAGTTTACATTGTCTTTTCCGTTTTCCATGATAGTCAATGTGTCATAAGATAGGCTCCTTCTCAACAGTCAGACTGACAGCCAGTTCCATCAAGAGCAATATGTGAGATGAATTTATCTAGAAAAACTAAACATGTTTCTATAGCAATCAAAATTACTCAGTGATGTGCTTCAAGTTTTAAGTGAGCTATTAGGAGTGACGTTGTGATGTCAGCTGGAACATGCTGCCTACAACACAAGCTAATTGCTACAAGCTAGATAATAAATAGGTAAGTTATATTCTGTTTTGATACAGTGGCAAATTTGAGTTGTTACAGACCAGGTCCCTTACTCACCTGAAGCAATATTTTTTATGCCTTGACAAGTCAATGAGGTTCACGTCAGCATAACACTCCAACATAGGTAAGAATAGTAGTGTTTAGGTCTAGACAATGGTCTTCACTGTGCTTGCCTTCCTCACACATGCCTAGTGATTTACTAATCAATAGTCATTCAAAGTGTTACTGTAAAATCAAGAGAATCAGTTGACAAGCAAGTTGCACTTCAGTGAGTGAAGGTTTGGGATTGATTCAACCTGATTTACTGTAACATATTCAGGGAAATTCAATTGTTTTGCCGAGTGCTGCTCAGTTCTGGTACACTGCACACCAAGGTCAACTTGCTACCAAAGCCACGGACACAAACTCCAGTTATAGAAGGTTGTAACGTGTTACATGAAAGCCATAGAGAGGAATGAGCCTCCGAAACACGCTGCTATGCCATCAGTGCACAGTTCCTCTTCAGGCTTAGCGCAGGAAACTTTGTGTTTCCATCTCAGTCCTAATGTGGGTTTTTCTGCAGCCTATCTCACCTGAGCTTAGTGTTCCCAGGATACCAAATGATGTGTTGATTTGTAGCACAGACAAACGTAACTGGGTGGAAGTCTCTGGTTTCATTTGCACTTCCCACTTAAGACAGTCAAATTGAATTTATAGCCCAAAGGATTTACACGCTATACTGTTTTACACCTAAACACATGAACTTTTTTTGGCATTTAGGGTTTTTTAAAAAATGTTTTGTTTGCTACAATACAGTTTCTTTCATTGAAACAACTGTATTTGTCTTTTCACTCCTGTGAAATCATCACTTTTAGCACTCGATTGGATTTGTAGGATTTTAAAAAATGTGTGATGGGATTAGGCAACATCAAACCTTTGTTGTTTTTTTAAAGGATATATCAGTTGCCATGAGGTTTTAAAAAATGTTACAAGACTTTTAATCATTTGTAGAAGCTAAGGGTCTAATGCCTACTTAGGTAGTAGGAGAGTAGTAATACCAAACCACAGAAAGGCTTTTTCTTACAAAAGTTTTCATCAGAGCTTTCATTGGAGATGTAGGAGGATGTTATACAGTCTTTCACATTTAGTGATACAAGATTGATCAATGGAGTTTAAAAATGAGAAGAAAACAGCTGCTGTCCAATTAACTTGTCATGAATGTCTACAGAACAATGTCTGGAGTACTGAGATTGGTCTTCCCAGATGAAAAGGAATTCAGGAAAGGGATAAAAAGTCAGGCTTTGTATGTAAGTAATAGCTTTTGACTATGCAAATAACTTTCGACTTCCTAGTGACATTGTATCTTGGCTGAGCCAGTGCTTAGAAAATCATTCTCCACTGTGCACTGAGAATTTGGGAAAGTTAAGCCTTACCTGAGCCCACGGCATGTAGGTTATAAAGTTGAGAGAAACTGGTTTCAATATAGACAGGGTTGAAGTAGTCAATGGATGACTGTTTTAGAAAGAATAGTGGTGATTGCTTTTAATCTAATGGAAAAGAACTGCTTATGCTTATAGACCTTTATGCGTGATTCAACAGTCAAAGTAATTGCTTTTATGTGGCTGCCCTCCATACACAGTTGTGATGGTTCATTGGTTCATCTCACAAGTTAATTTCAAACAGATCCATCCAGACAACCAGACAGCAAGCAGATTGAAGGAAGAATAGGTTATTGCTGGAGAAGGAAGGGAGGCTTTCAGACATTTGTGGCCTTCCTCTGTCAACATCTCCCTTAAATTGTTACTCCTGATCAGAGTAACTTTCATGGCTATTTAATTCATAGTTCCAGAGAGTATTATTTAATTTAAACTGGATCTTTGGTTCTGGCTGCTCACAGGTGTCATGCACAAAGCAGCAGAGTGAGTGTATATAGGTATCACCAGTTGTCTTGGGAGCAGACCCTCAGTCACCAGGAGAGAGATTCAGGAAATAGTGCAACAGCTCCAAAATCATCATTTTTGTCTATCACTCTGCATGGTTTTCTGCAGAGTGCTCTATTGTTTCTTTTTCTAGGTACAATCACACAGGTAGATATATTTGTGGTTATCTGGTTTGTGTTTCTATATTGTATATCACACATCTTTCTGATAAAAAGATCTTTCTGAAGATCCACTGAAATATATGGTGAGAATTCTCTGTACTTGAGTAGGGCAATGAAATCACCAAGAACATTTAATAAACTTCTCTTTAGAAGGAAAATATTGTTTTTATTTCAACAGTCTTTGAGGTAATGGAAACCATTGGATTCCTACATGGCAGGATTTTCCAAGCTTATTTCTTACGCAGTTGACCCTTGTCAGCTCCATTTAGTGTAGGCACAAGGTTACTGGTTCAAATGAACCTTCCTTCCCTCTTTTTAAGAAGACACAGAAGACATTTTCTGTAACCACTTTTGTATTTTCTTATGGTAACTGACCATATGTCACGTAACTTGTGGGAATGCGTGTGCAGCCTGCGGTCGTGGGAAAAGCATTCTGCTTTTTAGAGAAATGATTTGTTTTCTGGGCTAAATTTGATGGATTAACATTTGTTTTCTAACGATGTGCTTATTTTCTAAATACGTTTTTGCATTCATTTGTTGTTTTTGTGAGTTTTTGCTTTTTACCCTTTCTGGACTAAATAGATTGAAAAAAAATTAAAGGAATACTAAGCAAAACTCACATAAACTAAAAAAAAAAAAAAATCCAAACCTTCATAGCTAATCATGTCACCCACAGAGACTTTTGAGAAACACAGAATTATTTTCTTTCAACTGTTCTGCAAGAGGTACACAGCATCAGCTTCTATCATTTTTGCTTTTATCTTCCTTGAATGATGAGCTGCCACTAAGAAAAAGTGAGAAACATAGCTTCAGTTGTTTTATGAGTCATAATCATGACACAATGTTATTTATTGATTTATTCATTTAATTAAAAGCAATTTCAGAGCCTGACCCCAGGAAGTTCAGAATGCTTTTAACTCTAATTCATATTTCAAGGAAAGAAGAAAAAGGTGAGGGGAGAGCAGGCTTTATGAAATACAGAATCAAAACTAAGTAGGTAAAACTAAGAAGGAGATAAAAGATTAAGGGAATTTTTGATAGTACTTTGCTATTTCAAATAATGCAGTGTGTAGCTACTGCAAACTTTAGATACAGTCCTGGCTGCATTGGAGATAATAGGAATATTGCCCTTAAATTTCAATGAAGTATCAATATTGCATTAGTAATCTCCTGATAAACATTACTGAGCAGTCTGGCAACCCTTATTTTTCTTCTCTTTTTTAATTACTGAAAATTTTACATTAACATTAGTCTTCCAGTATGAAAGGTAAAATCATGGTAGTGGAACATTTTCACAGGTATAATCTTTGTTTCTCTGAAAACAAATGGCTCAGTTCAGTACCAGTGTTTACGTAGCAGGAGGATACTATTGTCCATAGCAACAATCCTCTTTTTTTCAAATCAACCTATTGTACCACAGGTGTTCATGTGTATTATTTTACTGAATATTATGCTTTTTTACATCTGTTTCATAAGGCATTCTGTGATACTTTTTGTTCATTATCCATAAATAACAAACTCCCTGTTTGCTTGCCTAAGATTAAGTTTTAATGAATGAAATTAAAAATTAAATCTATCTTTTCTGTACAATACTTGGACAGCCTGGTATTTGCCACAGTATAAGAAATATAAAATAATAGCAAAAAATGTAATGATAGTAATAAGAATGAATATGTAGAGTATGGAGAGTATCTCTGCTGTCAAGTGTTCTGCATATATGCTGGTATAAAATGCAATAGCACAGATATCATGATTATTACTAGTAATTCAGTAATGCTTTCTAGATTTATTTAGATTTTCTGACTTCATGTGCAATTCCTTATCTGAAACTGTGTAGTCAGTGTTTGGTGCTGTAGCTTGTTGCCCAGAAAGGTCACAAAAACATTGAGTAAATGTTTTCATCAGTTAGTGGGTCCACTGAAAATATTTTGACATGCAGAACAGGGCTTTTTGTCCCTCATCCAAATCTTAACAACTCCATTTAGTGTTATAAACCAGTTATGATTTGCCCAATGGCTTTTTGTGAAATGGCTTGGTTTTCTCCAATCACGTCTCGCAGGTTGTATGCCTAACCTGTAAAATTAACATCACACCTAATATTGGCAGGTACTTACACAGAACAAAAGTCATACCATGCACTCTGATGAGCTTACTTGTGCTGTGCATGATGGGAAAAGGGCAGATAACAGGTAGTACCTATGGTGTTGTAAGTAAGAACTAATATTTTTCAAAAATATTTCCACAGAATCACTAGATGGGGAACACAGGTAAGAATACAGAACAATTTAAATTTCTAGCTGAACTTGAAAGGACGATGTAGAAAAGCAGAAGTGAAACAGCTAAGACTGTATGCTTTTTTTTTTTAATATCATTCACTGTCTTCCATTTTATCTCTGTCGTGGTTTAACTGGGCAAGCAGCTAAACATCACACAGCTGTTTGCTTACTGCCCCCTCCCCCCCGCAGCCCCACAGTGGGACCGGAGAGAGAATTGGGGAAAAGAAACTAAAATTTGTGGGTTGAGATAAAGACAGTTTAATAGGAGAGAAAAGGAAGGAAAAATAATACTAATAATAATAATTATTTATTAATAATTTAATAATAATAATAATGATGATGATGATGATAAAAGAATATACAAAATAAGTGATGCACAATGCAATTGCTCATCACCAGCTGACTGATGCCCAGCATGTCCCTGAGCAGCAGTTGCTGCCCCCCAGTCAACTCCCCCCCAGTTTATATACTGAGCATGACATCATAGGAATAGCCCTTAGGCCAGTCTGGGTCACCTGTCCTGGCTGTGCCTCCTCCCAGCTTCTAGCTGGCAGGGCATGAGAAGCTGAAGAATCCTTGACTAGTGTAAGCACTACTTAGCAACAACTAAAACATCAGTGTGTTATCAACATTATTTTCATACTAAATTCAAAATACAGCATTATACCAGCTACTAGGAAGAAAACTAACTCTATCCCAGCTGAAACCAGGACAATCTCTTTGGAGTATTTTCAAAGACGGAGAGAAACATGCACCTTCTTAGTCTGAACCAGCTATACTTAATGCAAAGATTCATGAAACAGAAGAGGTAAAATCAGCCTGACAGAATATGCTAGACTGCATCTCAGAATGTAACTACAGACATCTCAGTAGTAATACACTTTGTGTGAGACACTCCTCAAAATTTCTATGTACTACATTTTAAAATATCAGTATGCTTTTTATTCTTTCAATCCATGTTCTTAAACCACACAACTCTTTAGAGGGACTAAACGTGTGAAAAATGTCATTATAAAGTTTTGCTGGAAATCACAGAATCGTAGAATAGTTTGGGTTGGAAGGGACCTTAAAGATCATCTAGCTCCAACCCCTCTGCCATGGGAGGGACACCTTCCACTACACCAGGTTGCTCAAAGCCCCATCCAGCCTGGCCTTGAATGCTTCCAGGGATGGGGCATCCACAGCTTTTCTGGGCAACCTGTTCCAATGCCTCACCACCCTCATAGTGAAGAATTTATTCTTTATATCTAAATCTACGCTCTTTCAGTTTAAAGCCATTGCCCCTTGTCCTATCACTACATGCCCTTGTAAAAAGTTCCTCTCCAGCCTTTTTGCTGGTCCCCTTCAGGTACTGGAAAGCTGCTATAAGATTTCCCCAGAGCCTTCTCTTCTCCAGGATGAACAACCACAACTCTCTCAGCCTGTCTTCGTAGGAGAGGTGCTCCAGCCCTCCGATCGTCTTTGTGGCCCTCCTCTGGACTCACTCCAACAGGTCCACATCCTTCTTATATTGGGAGCCCAGCGCTGAACGCAGTACTCCAGGTGGGGTCTCTCTAGAGTGGAGTAGAGGGGGAGAATCACCTCTCTTGACCTGCTGGCCATGCTTCTTTTGATGCAGCCCAGGATATGGTTGGCTTTCTGGACTTCAAGAGCACATTGCCGGGTCATGTTGAGCTTCTCATCAACCAACAGCCCCAAGTCCTTCTTGGCAGGGCTGCTCTCAATGCATTCTCTGCCCAGCCTGTATCTGTGCTTGGGATTGCCCTGACCCATGTGCAGGACCTTGCACTTGGCCTTGTTGAACTTCATGAGGTTCTCACAGGCCCACCTCCTGAAGTTATCAATATACTCCTGCCTTTACCTTCACCTTCCTTTGTGCAACCAGAAGCAAGTGTCCATGCAGAGATTGCCACATTTGTATAGCTTTTAAGGATTAAAACCAGTCTGTCATTCTGCTGTGTTGCATTATGCAAGGCTTCCCTTGCTGTTGTAATCAAATATCTTGTTCCAGGTCCCTGCTATTCCTTTTCTAGATAACTAATGTTATCAAATTCTTCTTGACCAGGCCAATGCACCTGAACAGGCATCTTATCATATTCACATTCATGTTCCTTGTCTTAATCTATCAAACAGTGCTGCCAGAAGTGAATTAACTAATTCCATGTCTTCCAGCACAACTTCAAGTTGCATCTTTAGGTTGCAGCATCTCCCAAGTACTTTGTAATACAGCCTTATTGCAGGTGTTGTAAATTAAAATGCACTTTTTTGTGTGCTGAGAAATAGCTCTCACACACACACACTTAGATATTGGTTGTTTTTGTTGAGAGACAGTGTAAAATAAGAAAGATACAAGAAACAGAACAAGAATAACTCTGTTTTGAGTGAGATCACTGTGACATTTTCATCCTATTCTGAAAGAGCATTAAAGTTTAGACACTCCATGACCTCCCATATTACAAATGCTTTTAATTTTTTAACAACTTTTTACGTCATATCTTTTGGCATGTTTTATATTACTGTACAAAAAAATCCCCACCTTCCTCAAACTTATCCCCACCTTCCTCAAACTTATCCCCACCTTCCTCAAACTTATCCCCCATCAGAATAAATCAAAGTCATGAAGAATATATATAATATGCCAACCTTACTCACTGCAAAATTTGGAAGATGTTTTGTGCAAGTGACAAAGAACTATGAGAAGAAAAGTGTAGTAAAGGATGAGACTTAACTGCTTTATACATTGGATTATATCTTTGCCTTTGCAAGAGAGCACCTGTGCGGTGGTTTGCAAGCTCTGAATTTCATGGCTGATGATTACTTGTTATTATGTATGTAATATAATGTTAATATATCATACAATTAAATACACTCAGAGTGTACTTGCAGAACTCTAAATTAAAACAGTGTGTGCACCATTGTCTGGCAATCCTAACTTTTTTTAATAAATAGATGCTTATCTGGATAAATTCCATGGCATAGTTAGAGCTGCTTAGACAGAAAATCTGAGGCAAGGAAAAGAAACAGAGCAGTGGATGACCTTCTGTGGAATTTATCCTGGTTGGAAGAGAGGAGAGCTGTTGATAGCTGCTAAACACAAAGGCTGGGATGCAGCTGGAGGAGGTGCTAGAAGATGGATGCAGGTGGGCAGCAAGCAAGAAAAGCTGGTTGCTCATAGCTGCCAGCAGCTTTGCTGTCATGTCTAAGGGACAGCCTAGGAGAGGAAAACACCTATATTGGTAAATAGTTGTTTGGCAATAGTGTGATTCTCAGCAGTCATGAACACCTAACACCTTGCTTCCCAAGCAGAGCTTTTAAATTATACCCCTCAGTTGCCCTCATTAAATTCTTTCCTGGTGCGTGTCTCCTTCACTCACAGCAGCCCCCCAAATAAATGTCCCACCAGCTAAACTTCTAGCCCATGAGAAGGCCTATCTGTTGTTTCCAAAAAACGCTATTTGAATCTAACTAGTAACTTCAGAATAGGATAGGCTTATAACACAGATACTATGGTCGGAAGTCATCAATGTCCACACAGTGAATTAAATTAAGCATGTTAGTCACACCTTCTTCTAAATTTTACCTGCTATCAATTTCAATTGCCAGTAACAACTGGAAAAAATGTGAGAGGTGTTATTGTCTCCGCAATAACAGATTCCAAATTAATGTTTGCAAATGACAATAATTAGTAAGTGTTTAAAGTGTTTAAAAAATCACTATGACTTCCTTCTTCTAGCTTATCAAAATGTCATTTAATATAACCAAAGAGCAGAACCGTGGCATAAATTCTTATACTCCATAAATAATGGGTGGGAATGAGCGAATGATAAAAATGTGAAGTGGAAGCTAATAGCTGGTGAACAGCAGACTCTGAAAGATTTTTCTTTATAATCTTAAACAATTCCTGATAATGGACAAATTTTATTTAGAAAAATAAGTCTCTGCAGAAAAAATCCGAAACCAACCTATAGTCCCTAGATTTATCAAATACGTGATATGCTATGAATATCTCACCCATCTGCATTCAAAATTAAAAAAGAAAGCTAGCCGTTCTTGCATGGATGAAGTGAGATCTTAATAAATAGCAATGGGTATATTCCTGTCCTGCTGTGGAACTGATTTGATGTGTGTGTGCAACAATAATTTATGTTAATTTGATTTTTCAGTCTAAGTACCCAAGCAACCAGATAAGACCATATATTCATATATATGCTCCTTTAACTTCACGTCTTGACATCGTCTGGTTTTGGGGCTTTTTTGGTTGTTTGGTTGGTTGGTTGGTTGTTTTTTTTTCCTATAATCTATAGGTAACTCTAGTAAAATAAATGGATTTCTTCTTTTAGCCCAAATAATAGTGTATATGTTAAATCCACTTAAATCAGCACTGGTTAAGCAATTTTTTTTTGCTTTTCTGTTGAATGCATTTCATCCTTCTCTTTTGCTTAATAGTTAGTTTCTGTGTTTTGCAAATGAGACAACTCAAATAATAGCCTGAACACAAAAGGTGTAATAATTAATTACTGCATGAATCACCAGCAAATTCTACTTTAATACCCTCTGTATGTACAATAAAGGGGAATCGAAATATTTTTTTCTATGTGTCAACATTTTCTCTCCTTTTACTTCATTAAATCAAGATGATATAAGTCCCAGGAAACAGCAGTGCAAATTTTAAAGCTGTATTGATTTAACCTTCCCTTTGTAAATATTTCATAGTTCTATAATGTGCAAATGCAGTCATGCGCAGAACAAAGGATTGCACTTTTCTTTTAGTACATGGAAGGGCCATACGACAGTATTTATTATGCCATTTAAACAATATTACAGAGGAAAATACATGAAGATATTTTGTCATTGTTATAAATGTCAAGGAGGATTGATATAACACTATTTTTCAGGTGAAATTTTCATAAAGAAAGGCTATTTCAAACTGCAACTTTCTTGAAGGACTATAAAGCCATTTGTTATTAATTACAGTTTCAATGCATTTTTCTAGTTTCCCCCTCCCAGCATAAGCTGATGTAGATTTGTTTGATGAAAGGGTACTTCTCTCAGTGCTTCACAGTTTTGTGTTTTCTTCCACAAAATTTTCAGTTCTGAAATTTCAATATCTCAATAACTTTCATGACAGATGAGTGGGGGAAGCTTTTGGGGTGGACTATCCGGTCTATAATGGTTGCTATATATTCTTCTGGCAATAAAAAAAAATCCTGGAAATTGCATGTACTGAGACCCTGAAGAACCGCATAGTGGTTTCTATGGAGATTATGACTCTTCTGAAAGCCTCTTTGTAAAAGCATCATCCAAAAGTAAAATAATGATCTAGAATTTCATTCTAATATGAACTTTTCCTTGATTAGTACATGTTATATTTCCAAACACTGATATCTAAATTGGTCTTATAATTAAAGACTTTTTTGCTGAACCAGAAATGCTACTGCATCTTGCAATAGGAATCTGATGTTGACAATTTCAGTGCCAGTAGTGGTGGAGTTTAAATCAAAAAGGAGACCTGTTGCTAGCATGAAAAATCTTTTGGTGGGAAATTTATATTTTACAATCTCTTTCTAGGCCGATTAAAAGTGTAAATTTTATGTAGAAATTTACAATATCATTCATCTTTCCAGTTCTGCAGATTTTAAAGGATCATATATAAAATCAAGATAATCTACACCTAACCATAACCATACTGGCATTAAAATGTCACACCCTTTTTCTTGTCAAAATGCTTTTCTCAAATATATTTTTATTGGAGTGATACCAGTTGGTGTGAACTGAACCTTGGTCTTTTTTCCCTCTATTAATAATTTATCATCTCTGATTTTCTTGAAGAATCAGTGCAGTATTTATCTCCATGAAGCTTCATTATGACACAGTAGCATGAACATTACTGAGGATATTCATTTTAGGAACATTATGTTACTTAGTCTGCTCCACTACCATCTGTAAGACGTCACCCAGTCTTAATAAGCATACTATTTGCTTTAATGACAGATTAAGTCTTTTACTGTATCAAGACAACTTTTCTTTTTTTAATGTATTTCATTTATAACCTCAAGCTTGACTCAGGTTTTCCTAGAAGTCAAGTTTCCAGGAAAATATGAGAGAAACAATCTGTCATTTATTTACAAATGTGTATTTTTTTTTGCTTCCCCTTGTCTGTGTATTACCACAAGCTGTCAGTCTACAGAAAACACACAGAATTTATGTTACACTATGATTTTAAGTTACCTTTGGTTTTACATACACATATGTATATATGTAAGGCAAGCTGTACTTGAAGTGTGACAGATGCTCATCACCTTCACCATCTGCCAAAAAATAGCCGTATAATATTGCAATAAAATGGAGTTGCGGAAATTAGCAGTAAAAAAGAGCCAGTCTGCTACCATATAGTCCACATATGCAAAAGTCTGAAAGTTGGCAAGACTTATTTCTTAAATATTCACATTTGAGTGGACAGTTTGCATGATACTTCAGTTTTAGGGAAACTGAAGTAAAGATTGGGAAAGCCTTAAGTAATAAGCCTGGTATTTCATGTATATTAGGACTCCACGCTCTGAATTTTATCATGTTTCATAAGTTTGTCCTGGGTATCCCCAATGATGTCTTGTCTTCTTTCCATATTGGGAACAGAAGAAAGCCTAAAAAGACTAATGTATTGCTCACTTTTTTAGCCCTAGACCTTAATCTCCCAGCACTGAAGCTAGGCAAAGTACTGCAAAAAGTGATCATCAGCCCAGGCAGATATCAAACAAGTCAGGTATCATACCACCATTAAAAGTGAATAAAATCCTGGACAGCCATTGCTTCATTAAGAAAATTCAGCAAACCATAATACTGCAGTTTTCCTTAATTTTTTAAAATCTTTTGGAAATCAAAGTGTCAGTGTAACTTTCCTCTGCAATCTCAGTCCTTGGACCCAATTCTCTGTTGTGGGAACAAATCCTGGACATAAAGAAGCATTTATCTCTGTTCACAGGATGAATAGTTGTACATGTTACCAGACAGTTGTGTGTGCAGATACTAATTCTGCTGAGCTAAAAACTTTTTGCTAATGATTTAAGATTTTTTTTTTTTTAACCAGAAAAATATGTATTTTGAAGACAATAGGTTTGAGCTTTGAAAGTTAGGTAGCTACCACCTACCTTAAACTCTCTCTTGATTCCATATGCTTTCACTCTTTGCTGCTGTTTTATGGCTCCTTTCAACAGCTATGGTTGCCTTCACCCTGTTGATTCACCCATGATATTTGTTCATCTTCCCTCTTGCGCTTCATTACAGAAACCCTGTTTTTCTTTTCCTTATAAAGTATTTTCTCAGCAAATCTCAACCCTTCAGTTTTGCATCATTTCCTGTATACTAAATCTTTTGTTGTTTGAAAAGTTACCTTCTAAGTTAATTTTTACTCAAAGCATTTTCTGCATTGGAGCTGTGAAAGACTGAGTGCTGTGAAAGGTCATCCTTTCCACCTCCTGACTAGAATTAAGGGAGCCCTGAAGGCTGGCTGTACCTAGGTCCAAAAGTCCTGGCTATAAATTTACAATGCAAATGTCCTCCTTTGAAGGGGTGACATACTGCATGGGTGTCAGCAACCTGCATTTGGCATATGCATCCAGCAACTAGGCTACACACGAACACTCAACATTATCGATGTCCTGCCACATCAGATATTTCGTACCTTAATTCTCACTTGCAACAACCTACCAATAAGCCTCAGAGAAAAGTGGAAAGGTAAACCTTGACTGTTTTCCCTAAGGTCATCCTGAATAAAGGCAGCTCGACAGAGTTCAGATTTATTGTTTATAAGATATCTAGGTAAATAAAGCTGTGGAGACTTCCCCCACCCCCGTAAATAAGGCTCAACTAACTATCTAATTGCATTTGCAAGCTTTTAATAAAGGAGTTCAAGATTTCTTTTGTTGTATTCAGCATGCAATTAAAATGCAACATTCAAAAATAGAAAATATTTAAAATGCTAATTCCAAGAAAAACATCTTGTTGAAAAGGAAAATTTTTGGAATATTTTTCTAACAGTAAGCATATTGCGAATGTAACTATTGGTAGAATACAGGTGTGAAAATATGCAAATGAAACTACCACATATATTGCTGCATTTCAGCATTATGGATTATTGGGTTTTGGGGAACTAAGCAAGTTGGAGAGCTTTTATTGTTACTATTGATCATTTATTTATTTAAAGAATAGAAGTATCAAAGGACTAAAACACAAAGAAGTGTCAAGATATAGGAATTATGAGTGATCCTAATAAGTATCTAAAATAATTCAAATCTTACAAAAATTTTGGAAGAAAGGACTAAGAGGCAAAATAAACATAAGTCATGAGCAAATTCTGAGTACTGCGTTCCTTGGTTGTAATAAAAGGTACGGTTTAAAAAAAATACAATTGCTTTTAATCTGTAAATTGTAGAATTAACATGTCATAGTTAAGTGGAAGTAGAGAAGGTGTGCATGCCCATATTTAGGCTTTACATAATGGAGTAATAGTCACTTAATATTTGATAGGAATCAAACCCAAGCTTTAACAATAATAATTTTTCATTATAATTAGGTTACAAATTTGGTTCATGGATATTAAGCCTCTAGTGTAATTTTCCCAAAACACATTTCCATTCCTTTTGGCTTCAGTTTCAACACTTATAATGAAAGCAAACATAACAAATACCTGCATATTATTTATTAGTTGGGGATGCAATAAAATCAGGTTTCTAATCAGGTGGCAACATGCACAACACTCTGATTTTAATAGTAGAAAGGAGTAAACAAGATATGACATCTGTATGTAACTTCAGCTGGACTGGGAATTGTTGTGAACCAAAATCTTGTGAATATGTTGTGAACTCAGATGTGAAAAAAAATAGGTCTACACAGCATTGCATATTGAGCTAATGGGGCTTATTTTGGGCACAGGGAACTGTCTGTATGGTGAATAATGAAAGATCAGAAATGTCTTGTTCCAGTGCTTGACTTTCTGCTCCAACATCCTCTCTGTGGTCATGCCTCCCTGGATTTTCAGGTATTTCTGCTCTTTCATAAAAGGTTTATGGAAACGAGGAGGCAGGCCACCCACTCACTGTTGTTTCCCCAAGAACTGCTTGCCTCTTAGCTATGCTCAATGAGAGGAAAAAAAGATGGAGAAGGTAAACAAGGTCCAAAAGAACTCACAGAGTAAAGGTTCTATGTAATAAGCTGGGTTATAAGCCATTTCTGGAGAAGATGAAGGAGGCTGAAGAAAAGCTAGCTAAGTTGGACAGTCCTGAGATATTTCTATGTTTAGGTCAAGTTACCGTGGAGTTAATGTTCTTCCAAATTTACAGAAATGTTCTTCTAATTTCACAGAGCTCCTTTAATGTGACAAATGTGCAGTTCATATAGCAATTTAAAATAATAAGCTGATGGTTTTTTATAGGAAGGTTCCCAGTGGTGGTTACTTTATTAAAAAAAAAAAAAAGATGATTGCAAAGCATCACCCATGTAACTTCAGGCAGAGGAGTGAAAACCATTAAGTCCTCTCATACACTGTAATCCTTCAAAGGGACTCTGAAGTTTTGAATAACCCTTTGACATGACTGATAGGTCAAAACAAAATAAAACTTTAAAGTATTTATTGCATACGATGTAACACAGATAGAGCTGAAGAACACACTAAATATAAGCAAGGGAGGACTGGATAGTGACTATAAAAATGAAGAATATTTTGGGTTCAGCTTTTTTCTCACTGCTAAAATCCTCTGCTATACTGGGCAAGTCACTTAGTGTCCCTGAATTTTCTAGAACTTTAGGAAAAAAAATATGTTCTTATAGAGAGATAATTCTGATGTTCTGACAGCGTCATTTGAAATAATTACTTAAGTTTGTATTAGAATGTACAATTAGAAGATATTCACTTCTGAATAAACAGTAGACTAAACAGTAGAAACTGAAGTTCAGCATGAGGACACCTACCTTAAAACTAAAACCAGAGTTTTACCTTATTCCTGATAATGAGGGATCTACTAGAGTAAACAGTGTGCTTCTTTTCCCCAAGATTCCACTCAGTAATTTGTTTCAAATTAATGCTGAAAATCCATGTACTGATCAGTTTCAGTGAGGAAGTGTTGATTTGTGACAGATATGATGTATTGTAAACAAGATCTGACAGAAGAATTGTTTACAAACTATTATTTTTTTTCCAGATATAACATGTCTTTACAGTAATTTTGCAGATAAGCACAGCTAAATGTGCAAGGAAGAGAAAGATTTTTCTCATTTCCACGATTACAGTATTTGGTTTTAATGAGAACTTCAGAGTTAATGTTTGTGTACCTTCTTATCTGATTTTGCTCTGCTGAGCTTTTTAAACATAAATGTCCTGAAGCAAAATACCGGTAATCTAAAAACATGGGAGGCAGATAACTGTTGATGCCAGTGAAACTGTTCTCTTTGATGGCCCCTACTAGAGACAAAACAGAATGCCTGTTTTTCATCATGAAACTGACCCCTGCACCCAAACTCTATCACCACAAAAAACCTCTAAAGGGGGATGATGAACATTTTTTTTGTATGTACATCTATTAATAAAACAAAGAAAAGGCAAACTGAGGAAGGTGGGTTTTTTGGATGGAGATGCTGCTGTAGCTAAACCATCAGGACAGGCAGTTATTACCACTCATGTAACATAAAATTTAAATTTCTTTTCAGGAACTTGGAGCTGGATCATTCAGGGTCCTGTCAGAGGGGTAAAGCACTTGATGCAGTTGATTGTCTCAAGAGGCACTGTGGTGACAGGAGAAAGTCTCAAAACACATTCCAGTCAAAGTTTCAAAATCGAGACAGTAGCTTTGTAGAAGTCTCTGTTTTAAATAAGAAACTCTTACAAGGGAAGTGCATCAGGGTAATGAATCCCCAGTGACTGAGCTGTTGAATGAGTAGCCTGAACTAGTTGGAGTTAGATAATTTGGTTTGTTGTTTTTCAATCTAACTAGTCTTGTCCGTTCTTGTGTGTTCGACGGTCATACAATTTTTGAACAGTGGAAAAAAAGTGTTTTGGGTTTCAAGTACATGTAAAGTACTCAGTAAGATTTTCTTGGAAGGTCAGAAGTTAGAAAATACAGAACCTTTAAGAGAAGACTCCAGCATGAATTAAATAATGCATGAGACTTTGACCCCTTTTTCATCTCTATGCAAGAGCTCAGCTAGTCTTAACCAGAAAAGGAGGTTACCATCTCACCAATTATTTTTAGGCTAACTATATGGTGTTAAAGCACATGCTACTCTTCCTGTATGTCTGCTGAGTATTCAATAACTTGGTCTCAGCTTATGCAGTGGAATAAGTTAACATGAACAGCCAAATCAAATTTAAGGCAGAAAAATACTACTAAATTTGTAAACAGCAGAGTATGTAAAAGACTTACAATAAATATTTATCTTGGAATTCTAGCCATCTGATTTACCAACAAACAAGTGATAGAAATCTTTTTCAATTTATATTTAATGTTATCAAAAGAAGGGATAAACAGTCACATTTCTTATTTTGAGAAATCTGCCAATTTACATTCTAACTTAAGGTCAGGATTAGTAGTGCACAAAATGAAAAATGCATCTGCAAAAAAAAAAATCATATTCCAATAAATGTCTCTTATTTTTAAGCAACGTAGTACAGAAGAAGCCTAGAAGCTTCACAACAAAAAACTATAAACTGAAGTCTGAAATATTCTGAAAAGGAATCAAAAATGGTTTGCCACGTCAGACTTAAGACTGTGGTGGCTTAAGTTGGGAGAGGGTTTCAGACTACAGCTGGTGAGCAAATCTGACAGCAGCCAAGGGTTGCCTTATTTCAGAGAAGCAGTAATATTACTGATTTCCACCTGCTACTTGTAGACCTGGATTGGTGAAGTTGCCTTCGACATTTTGCAAGAGTAGGCAGCACAACAAGCAAACAAGAAGAGGGAACATCCTTACTTCATTTGGAGAGACCACTCAAGAGTTACTAATCATTTAATGTGGAGTCAACTGGCAGAGAATCTATTGTTCGCCTGGTGACAAGATTTATGTGTACGCACATAAAACAAACAATGCAGTTGCTCTGTGGATCAGACTCTCGGTTCCTGTCATTTAGCGTAGACTTATTGTCTAAAATATTTAACAAAGATTTTCACTCCTAATACATATTTTTCAAAATGAATATGGAAATTAGGTGATTTAGAGTGCTGTTCCACATTAGTTTCCTTTAATGATAAAGCTAGTTAAAGAAATCTCTATAGTCACTTCAGCATTTTGCTCCACCGGTTGTGCCTGTGGATGTTTGTGAAATCATGCATTGATGAAATGCTTTGAATTACAAGAAAAACAAGAAACAAGAGAAAAGAGAAAAGAAAGATATGATTTAGAATTAAAGTGATTTAAAGATGTGTGAGAAAAGGAGTTGCCATTAAAAAGCTTGTGTCATTTCTGTGTGTAAGTTTCAGCATCTTCCTTTGCACATTCATAGGACTCTTAACTGGAGACTAACCTGCACACACACACGTGCACCCAAAGAACAGCAGATCCTTGATCTACCTTATTATGCAGTTGTGAATGTGTAGTTCATGTATTGTGCAGTTCATGACTGTGAACCCCAGCGTACAAGAAAAGTGAGAAAGTCAAGCTGAGGGCATGGAGGAGGCAAGGCCTGCTCCCTTCAGAAGTGCTCCTTGCTTATGATAGCCTAAGGCAACTATGAAGCTGCAACTGAGGCAGACATCCTGGCCAAATGACCTCTTGACCAGAATATAATCTCAGGTCAGCAGAAGTAAATATGATTATATTTTTTTACATCACATGTTTTGTGTGCTAATGAGTTCTAGAGTTCCACCTTCTCCATGCTGTCAAGCTGAAGAGTCCCTGTGGAAGATATTGTGCTCAAAACCTCACCATTTTGGCCTCAAGTAAGTCACAGCAGTTTGGGGTTTGGAGTGTGTTGGTTGGTAGCAGTTAGGAAATGTTATCTGTGTCTGTTATCTAGTCTTGCTGGATAATTCATATACAGGAATTAGACCGCAAACTATTTACTTTATTCTTGGCCCACAAGAATATGTGGATTTGTGTGTGTATATAAGTTAATAGAAATAAAAGAAATAAAACTAGTTTCCTCAATAACAGTAAGTGTAGAATATGGAACAAAAGTAAAGGAAAAGCAGAAAATCATTCCAGAAGAATTCTTGTCCCTAGGAGACGTGGGCAATATATATTGAAACAGAGAAAAACATTTGTATAAATATATAAACTCACAATGGCATAAACCCTTATTTGTTTTGTATCATTGAACAATTTTTAATCAATAAAAAGTGGACTGTTTCATTTTCTTACAACTTTCACAAGAAGGTAATATAACACCAAGTAATATTAATAATTTTTTGTAATACAATGCTAAGATATATTAATATTTTGTTATCCCAAAAATTGTATCAAAGCATATGTGCTACAGATACATAAGAACAGAGGAAGAAAGAGGGCTAGCCACTTAGCAACTTTTTATAGACAAGCACCTGGATATATCCTCTGTTTTTCTGTTTAGCTGCTGAATTGCCCAAAAACTTTAGCACAAAGTTGAGAGTGCAAAGTTGGTCCAAACTAGCACTTTGTTTTTCAGTTGGAACAAGTTCTGAGTGACAATTCTATCTGTCTGTTCAATCTGAACCATAGCTGAACTGGGAGATGAGGAGAGCAGGATACAGCTTAAAATAATGGTTCAGCATTCTGAAAGCTATCAAGATCTTAGTTATTTTATAAACCAAGTATATAATAATAATTTGTGGTTGCAACTGGAAGAAAGTCATAAGAAGATGCTATAATGTAAATACAGGACCTTGGGGCAGGACAGAATATGTATGAATCATAGAATCATAGAATATCTCAAGTTGGAAGGGACCTATAAGGATCACCAAAGTCCCTGTTCCTCACGGGACTACCTAAAACTAAACCATATGGCTAAGAACGTCATCCAGACACTCCTTGCCCTCTGACAAGCTTAGTGTTGTGACCACTTCCCTGGGGAGCCCGTTCCAGTGACCAACCACCCTCTCAGTGAAGAACCTTTTCCTAATGTCCAATCTGAACTTCCCTTGACGCAGCTTCTTTCCATTTCTTTGTGTCCTATCACTGGTCACCAGAGAGAGGAGATCATCACCTCCTCCTCCGCTGCCCCCCTCAAGGAAGTTGTAGACTGGGATGAAGTCACCCCTCACCCTTCCCTTCTCCAAGCTGAACAAACTAAGTGACCTCAGCCACTCCTCATAAGTTTTGCCCTCAAGGCCTTTCACCATCTTGGTCACCCTTCTCTGGACACACTCTAATAGTCTGATGTCCTTCTTATGCTGAGCTGCCCAATACTGCACACAGTACTTGAGGTGGGGCCTCACCAGTGCAGTGCAGAGTGGGACAATCACCTCCCTCGACTGGCTGGCCATGCTGTGCTTGATGCACCCCCGGACATGGTTAGCTCTTTTGGCTGCCATGGCACACCGTTGACTCATATTCAACTTGCCATCAGCCCAAACCCCCCGATCTCTTTCTGCGAGGCTGCTCTCCAGCCTCTTGTGCCCCAGTTTGTACATATAACCAGGATTGCCCCATCCCAGGTGGAGAATCCTGCACTTGGTTTTGTTAAATTTTGTATGACTGCTGATTGTCCAGCTCTCTAGTCTATCCAGATCTCTCTGTAAGGCCAGAAGCTATGAAGCTATAGAAAAAGTCATGTATCTATTAGAAATTAGTTAATGGAATTAATGATTGCAAATCGGGAAACTAAAGAAACAGAAAAGCAAATTCAGAAGTTAGGGAAATGAAATGATTTACACTTTGTGGGAAAAAAATTGAATAGGATTGTGAGGCTTCAATATTATGATTACTGGATTCAGACATACTGTTCATAAGCAGCAGCAGCTAATAGATAAACACATTGATTGAACTTTAATGTAAGTATAAACTCTTTGAACCCTGTAAGGTAATAATTAGAAAGCCAAAATAAAAACTACAAGGCATTCAATTCAAGAGATGCTTAAGCAATTCTCAGAAGCCTGAGCTTCACCTGACAGAATACAGTGCTGCTAAATACATCAGATCTGAATTAAAGCCCACTGACAACACAGGTCATTACAACAACTGATTGAGTGACTTTTATGGTGCATGATTAAAATGGCAACGGTATTTTAAACAATAACCTTTTCCTCCTTTTGCTGAATACTCCCATGAGGAAAAAAAAATAAAAGAGAGGAAAAAAAAAGGGGAAAAAACGAAACACCCTCCCCCCCCCGCAAACATGACCTGCACGAGCCACATCACCTGCAAAACTTGTATGGGTAGTGCTGTTAATATAAATTAATTTGAAAGAATGTTTTCAAGCTTTGATTTCATTCCTTTATTGCAGTGATATAAATAAGTTAGAGAACTATTAAGAGGTAGTTTCAAACAGATCATTCATTACCAAAACCAAAAAAAAAACAGTCAAAAAGACTATGTCAGTTTGCAAGCAGATAAAACACTCTATGAAGAAAGGCCAAGTTGAGATTGTTTATTTTCACATAAATATCTTGCCGTACCATCACACCTCTAATCTAAAAGCTGCTCTAGAGGAGCACCAGGTTTGCGCTAATAAGCCCAGGTAATAAATGTGAACAGACTTAGAAGCTGGATTACACTGTCCTGGTTAGATTCTGGTACAAAAGCACTAAAGCACGACTAAATTTGAGCACAAGTAGAATGAAGTGGTGCCTTTCTGTAACACCATTATGCAGACATCCCTCAGTTACACATGGGTACATCCTATGCCTTTCAAAGGGTCAGTTACCTCACTGAGGGTTTTTAAGCCCCCTAGGTAGCAGGAAATCTACCAGTGTGGTTTAATTAATAGTTTAATAATAATATTATTTTCATTATTAATAAAAATAATTAATAATTATTGGCATTGCAGTATCTTGGTCCTCAAGAGTTCATTAGAAAAATGGCTGCTACTTTCGTGACCTCCTCTTTTTTTGCGAGAACCAGATTCTGCTGCATTCAGATATCCAGGCCCTTCTTGTACCCATACATTAACAAGAGAGGTTCAGCGAGGGCCTACTTTCCACAGCATGAAGATGGTTGCAGGATGCTAGATTTTGAATAGTATTTTATTTGGTGTAGGTGTCCAGGTTTTGGGCATGGTAGGGGCCTGCAGGGGCAGCCTCCATGGGAAGAGGCCAGGAGCTGCCTTGTGCTAGACATGGCTGGCTTCACAATGGACCCACTGTAGGACACAACCAAGCCCATCAGTGAAGTTGGTGGCACCTCAGTGGAAACATATTTTAAAAAGGGCAAAAGATACCAGACAGATGTAGAAGTAGGAAGTCACAGGAGCGAGAAAAAGCAGAGGGAACATGTATGTCAGAGGAGGAAGAGAAGATGCCATGGAAGAGAAAAAAAACCCTGCAGCCCATTGAGGAGTCACACTGGAGCAGAGGAAAGGTATGAGGAAAAAGAAGCAGAAGAGGGAAACTGCTGTGAACTGACCATGACAGCACCCTGTTCCCACTGCTCGCTGCCTCGCTGAAAGAATTGAGTGTAATCTGCACCATAACAAGGAGTACTGGGGGAGAGAAGAGGCATCTGGAGTGAAAGAATGAAGTTGAACCTGGTGAAGTGGGGAGGAGAGATGTTTTCCCAGTGTTTTAATCGTTGTTCTTTTTGTTTCTGCTTCACAAAACCCAACAAGAAGTAATTAAATATATATGTATTTATTGGCAATAAATTAACCTGCCCAAGCCAAGCCTGTTTTTCCTGAGGTTGTAACTGGCAAGCAGTCTCTCTGTCTTTACCTTGATTCATGGGCTTTCTCACTCCTGTCATTCCTAGGCTCCACGCTGGCCTGCTGAGGTTGAAGTGCAGGCAAGCAACTGGGTGGGTGTTTGGCTGACAGCAGGGCCAGCCTACTACAGGTATGAATGGCAGCCAGTCCATCTCTAGGACAGGTACAAGAAATCCATACTGAAGAGCAGGTATAGATAAATCCGAAGAACTAGTGTCACAGCATGGATATTCCAGGGAATGAATACAAGTTAGGTGCTTTACGTAGGTCAGGATGGTCAATAAGAGATTGGCTGCGTTGAAAAGAGCAGGTGTCACCTTGTGGAAGTGCCAGATTCAAGAGGAAGGGTCACTTTAGTATGTGGTATCCAGTGTACACTTGTGCGACAGAGTCCTGCAGAGGTTACATGGAGTCCCAGGAGAGTCCTGGGATTTGTGGGGGAATCTGAAGAAAACAGAGTTGCAGGGGGGACACCACCACCTTTTCTATTAGCAGGTGCCACTATTTAATGGAGTTGCTACTCCATGTTGGTGTTAAAGCTAGGTTTTTACTGTGCTCTGAGGCTTTTTTTTTTTTTTTTACATAACATTGATTTTTCGTGAGTAGATATAGGAAAGCCCTATGACCTTACATACAGATCCTAGTCTTAGTTACATGAATGACACAATGGCTTTGCACTGGGTTTTCACCACGTGATGGAGAAATTCGTTTATCACCATTTCCATTTTTCTTGAACATTGGCAACACTTACATGTTTTTAAAAGCACATTGGATTTCCTTTTTTTCTGACAGTGATAGTTTCTTTAGTGGTTGATTTTCCCTAAACTTCATTAATTTCTAGTGGTCCCAGGTGATTTATATCTTTCCCCTGGCTAACTCACACTGGATTGCATTGACCATGCTGCCACATCGCAGGGTGTGACATGATGGATCAGGCGCAGCTTCTCATAATACGACAGTTTGGGGGTGGGGGAAGTAGGTGAAAGTTTGTGTATTTTGTCCTCTCTAACCCTTCTAAATAGAAGGGAATGAGATGGATACAACACACTTCTGTTTATGACAATGGTAACTTTTGCTCAGCCTGAACACCCTTGCAATAATAATAAATGGCTCTCTTACTCTGACAAAGCCCCTGTGGCATTTTTCTGGCTCACAGGAGCAGTTCCAAATTTCATGGATTTGCATGGGTTTCATCATTATTGTTTAGATCTTAATGAATACTGATAAAATATTCATTGGCTTTTGAATTTTATTTTATTTTATTTTTTTAAGGTTTTTGAAATGATGCTCCTGTGTGGGTAACTAAAGGTATCCTGCAATAAAAGTCCATAAAAATAGGTCGACAGAATGAAAGCATCAATAAAATTTTCTTTATAGTTACTTCCAAAGCACTTTTTCTGCTGACCTGGCTTTTATTTCTTCTTTAAATATTAATTGTGGATTTACTAGTTTGAAAACACGTCCTAGAGTTCCCCTAGGCACATGGCTACACATTTATTTCTTCTGCTTTTCCTAATACCTCCTTTCTATCTCCTCCTTCACTTTCATTTTCCTGTCTTGAGACTTCCCCCACAACAAGCAGGGTGGACAAGGCACATTTGTGAGTGATGCTGGTGCTGTACATCATTGAAATAAATGGTAGATATTATAAAGTTACTGGAAGCTGTGTTTGTACGTAGTGTGCCACCTTATTACAAAAGTGGGGGACATATTTAATAAAAATGTTGTAAGAACCAAGAGGTAGAGGGCAAGAAATAGAAGAGTGTTGTTCGTGCTGCTTTGTTTCTTGACTAATACTTCTCTCAGCCCCGACCTACATAAAACCAACATTAATAACAACAACAACAACCATACCTTTTCAAGATTCCTGTTTAAGAGGAGTGCACTGAAAGGCTCTTCTCCCTGCAAAGCCTCCTTTGTGTGCCATGTTGCCTTTCCAGCAGGTGAATCTTGGCTGTAAGTTCCTGGTGTTTGCCTTTCACAAAAGCAAGAGAGCAAAAGCCAGGAAAATAAAAGAAATAAATAGTCAGAGTTCTTCAATTGAAAGAATGCTATCTATTTCAATCTGCGAATCTTAGATTAATTACTGGTTTTGTCTAGATGCTAATGATTTTAATTGGGGGAGGAGAGCAAAGAAAACCTTTTAAACTGGTTACTGAAAATGCCTTTGAAGGCTGTGCAAAAAACATTTCATCTTGGTGGTCCCCAAGATGCAGCTATTAGGCCTTTGATTTATGATATATTTACCGAAACAGTTTAAAAATTGAGACAGCTTTATGCTTCCTCAGTCCAAGGATAATCTTCAAAAATGTTCTAAGATTTTCAAGATAAAAATATGGTTCTATCCTAAGTTCATCTGCTTCCCTTAAAAAAAAGTAGACTCTTCTCTGGTACAGAGTTCAGACTTCTTCCTCTGACTGTTATTGTGTCTATCCTTTGGAGGCCAAGCAGATTTCTCTAATTAGCAGAGTTCCCCCATATGGCGTTTGGACTTTGTGCGAATGTGTTTTGTATGCTGTTGTAGCTGGGAGCTGAACTGGGATTTTTGTCATCCAAAGGCAACAGCTCTGCTCAGGGAGGCAAAGGAAGCTTATCCTGAGCCAGTGGGAACTAAGCAAACAACTCTGCAGCTGAAGCTGCTCTTTCTACAATTTAAACCTTCGGTCCCGACGTTACCTTAAGCTAAATAAACCATATCTTATGAAGAGGACAGTTGCAGTCCCACACAGTGAGGATACTACAGAACTGCCCTAATTAACACTGCAGCTTGTCACTTGTAACCAAAAATCTTCATATGCCTCTTAAATGACAATGTCTTTCTGAAAATGCAGCTGTAGTTTCTGGCTCCTAGAAGCATTACCCTATCAAGCTACTTCGCTGTGCTTCCACGTGCAGCTCTGTTGTGGTTAAAAGAAAGCCTTGGGGCCACAACTTCACCTTTGTGAAGATTGTGGGAGTGATAATTGCAATTATCTTTTCTACTTTTTTACCACTTGGTCAGGGGAAGTAAACATACCAAATTCTCCTCTAGAAAAGATTAGAACTATTTAAATAAGGCACACATACCTATGGAGTAATAATACGTGGACTTTTCCACAACTGGTGTCATTGCTGTATGGGACCTGCCTTCTCTCCAAATGGTCCACAGGTAATACTGTCTTGCAGCTTGTATCCTTCCTGCATTTTTGATGGTTTTCTGGTATGCTCAGTTTCATATAGTTCATGGTTTTGGCATTTGTTCTGTACTTGGAAATTTCTTTTCCACTCCAGCCAGAAGCCTTTCCAGCAAAGTGGTAACTGTGGTTCTTTGTCCATAGAGGAATGATGTGGATACTAGAAAATAGAGAGCTGCTTATCAAACACTGATTCCCTCTTTCTCGGCAGTCTATGTGGCACATTTTGAAAGACAGAAATGATAGCGTATTTATGGAAGAAAGATTACAAACCAGTAATTTTGTCATAACCATCTATGGTGAGTTTCTGTAGTAGTTAGGACTAGGCTGTGTGTGCGCACTATAGACTTATTTCTGTAGCCTTTCCTTTGGGAATCATGCAATTAAGTCAGGATCCAACCCATGCAGTCACAAAGACAAGCTTGAAAATGCTTTAGTAGTACAAATTTTCTAAACCCACAGGGAATGTTAGACAACACAGTTAAGGATACCCAGCTGTCAGTGGAGCAGTTCCAATGGAAATTGTACTTCTAAACATGTTATTTCTGGGAATCACAAACAATACTTCAGCAGAAGGTGTTGTGTATTGAAAGGGGCAAAAACTGCAGTAGGTCCTACTCCTCCAAAAATACCTGTGAATTACTGGGATAAATAAAGAGAAGACAGCTGCCCACATCTATTCCTGTCTGTGACAGAGAAATGTATCTGCAGCACTTGTATCTCTGCCCCTCTGAAGGCAGCAGACCCTCCATGCTGCTACGCTTGGAGAAAGGTAAGAGAGCCTTGCCACTGGGCCCAGAAAACCAATGTTTTCTTGCTGTTTTCTCTGGTGTGGTGGCCAAGAAGATTTGCACCATCCTTCTCCTGGAAATACTGCAGATAGTTCTTATATTGTCATTGCATTTGTGAGTATGCAAGGAGAAGGCAGTACATACAATATGTACAAGCCAAAGGGAAGTGCTTGCTGAATTCCTTTTTACAAAGGAATATTTTAGGACTTTTTCCAGCTGTTATTGTCAGATTTAACCAGCTTAAGTTGAAATAAAAAAAAAGGTAAAGGGAAGAAAAAAGCATTCTAACATTTTGCTGCCCAGACAATATTAGTGTACAGCTAGAAAAGAAGGAACCTGATCTGTTGTCCATTATATACCAAAGGGGACCAACATGTATCCAAATAGGTGGATACAACTGAAATTATTGTTCTTCAGGCAACCACAGATTTCTGCAAGGCTCTTACTGAATTTACCTAATCATTAGTGAGGAAATGGTGCCAGGCCAAGGTATAAGCATAAGTGTTATTTACAACAAAATCTCAAAGAGTTCTTACAGCGCAATAATTTTTTTTTTCTTTTCTAAAGGAATTATTGGGAAATCTTCATGGAGAAATATAGCTTTAACTTTAAGTAATGTTTTCACAGGCAGTGTTTTTGGTTGCTGCTACTGGTAGAAGTAGTAGAGTGAGCTTCCATTTGTTATAAAAGGACTGACTGATGACAGTCGATTATTTTATGAATAAGAACAACATGTCTTTTGAAGACAACTCTATTCATCTGCAGTATTTAATGAGTTAACTAGCTAAAAAGTCTAGGGTGGATATTTCACAGAATACCCAATCAAAAATATTTTCCTTTATGTAAGCAAAATGGTTAATGTCAGTATAACTTTCTAAAATGCATTCTACAAACAGCCTTGGAGCATATACCATGAAGGGTATATGCTGAATGGTACTTTGAGCAAGAATTATTTAAAGTGCTAATGGTTCATTTAGATGGGGAAGATCAAGAGTTGCTTGATGTCTGATGATCTGTGAAAACAGCAAGAGAACATTTTTTATGGAGTGGAATATCTATTAATTATCTTTTTAAAGAAAGAGAAGTGCAGAAGACATAGAAATGGTAGCCAGAATCTTAGAGATTGAATTGGCCTTGATTGGCCTTCGTTGGCCTTGAGAGAAACGGGGTGAGTATACATGTATATCAATGTATTTATACACAATACACATGCATATGCTCACATACATATATATTTTATTTAAAATACTGATGCTTACCTTATATAAGTCTAACGAAGCATAAGGTAATTATGAAATCATTCAGTAAAGTGATATATAATGCACCAGTTTATATTACTATCTAAAGGCTCTGTCATGATGAATATTGCCAAAGGTGTTAATAATGATTCCTTACTTACTAAAAAAGACAAAAGACTTGATATATTCACTTTACTATTACTGAACATGATGAATTCACTTAACTCTAGTGAAGATATGCTGCACATTACTATCTTGTAATAATAACATTATAATCATAGAATCATAGAATCATAGAATCGTAAAGGTTGGAAAATACCCTTAAGATCATCGAGTCCAACCATTAACCTATCACTGTAAAGTCCACTACTAAACCATGTCCTCAAGCACCACGTCCACCTGTCTTTTAAATACCTCCAGGGATGGAGACTCAACCACTTCCCTGGGCAGTCTGTTCCAGTCAAATGTACCGTCAAAACATAGTTCACACAGGTAAGGCAAAACTTTTAAAGTGCAAGTGCAAATCTGCACATAGCTCTTCTATGCATATGTAAGTCTTAGTCATACAGGGAGATGTGTATATGTAAATATACAACTGAACACAGAGCACTGCTGCTTCAACTTTGAGGTTTAGTTTGTAGCTTAGATTCAAAATAAAAATGCTCAGGAAAAATCTTCAAGACCTGCTAGTAAAATCAGATGGATAAATATTCACTAATATTCAAGTTGAAATTTTATTAAAGATAAACTCTTCAATTTTTAGAAGGTGACTGAAGCCCTTTTGAGACTCCTTGCCAAAAGATTTTCAGATTTTCAGCAGCATCCTTAATATTCACTAAACAGATACTAAAATTTGTGTAGGTGCAGAACAAAACGACCTCTATTTTGTACAACCTCACTAAGGGATCTTTGGGCACTCTTTCTTGTGTAATGACAATTGAAACAAGAAATGTAAAATGTAAATATTTCTGTGTACACTTATTCTGCAATCATTCTCATAATGCCCTAAAGATTTTCATTTTCCATCTCTAAAGCCTGAAGATGAAATTCTAATGTCTTTTAAACACATGCCAGCAGGATACATGAAAGCAGCCACATAGAAAGCCATCAGAAAGCCAATCAACAGTCTGGGTAAGAAAAGCTGGTGCTTTTATCTCAGATCCTGAGCAGAGTTATCTGATTTTGAAAATCATCCATATAATTTTCAGTCATCATTTTACAACTTACTTCATTCACAGATGTTAAGGTCAGGACGTGATTCAAGCCTGACACATCTTTTCTTAAAGATAAATGTTACTTCAGGTAGACCTTCAGGTGGAATAGCAAGGGCAAATCTTTCCTTGAAACTCTTCACATGTTCATCACCGAAGTCTTCATGACAGACTTGCTCTTAAAATAGATTTTAAAAAAATCTACAATTTTGGGGGGTGAAAATTCAGAATTTTAAAATATAAAAACCTTAAAATAGCTCTTCAGTGAGACAAAGGTAAAGGGAGAGAGAGATCAACTCAGCAAGAACAAGTTGTGACTGAATTGGGACAGTTATCTTTGGTATTTCTTTTTCCTTTAAGATGGAGATAAGTCCAGGCTTCAGATGATATGTTCAAAGGACTGATAAACAAACTCTACTGAATTTGAGTATGAAAAGTGAAGTCATTAAATCCAAGTCCAAGTCTAAATTTCTTCTCAGTGTTGGAGTTTAGTATTCAGACCTTAAAAAGAAAAAGGTCAAAATGCAACTCTAAAACGAGGAAGAATTATTTTCTTTATTCATTTCTACTAAAGAGATGTCAAAATCATACAGAAATGCATTAATGCAGTTTATTATCTTTTTTTGTCTTTTTTTTTTCCTGCTCTAGGAATTTTTTTTTCATTATAACTGTGGTCCAAACAAAAAGTAAATATTTACACAGCTGAAAAGTATTAACTCCTCTGCAAAAAAGTCCTCATAAGTGATGTACAAACAAATTGCCAGAGTTATAACTAAGTGTTTTTTGAAGCACCAAGATGAAAACAGCATTTAAACTGCACTTAGAATGTTTAACATTTTGTATTAGACACCTAATTTACTTTTATTAATATATTGTGTTCCTTGTGATTGATACATAATAGTTGTTTAGCACAAAAATCAACAAATTCCATTGGAAGCATTGTGGAAGAGCCTATAGAAAAACATAATGTTAATGATGCTTCTGGAGAAAAGTGCAACTAAATTTCCTTAATTGCCTCAGTAGTAAATGTGCATTAATGCAGAACTCTTCAAGTCAATACCTGTGTTAAGAAAAAAAAGCTGTTAAGGCCAGAGACTTAGTAACCCATTAGGGAATTCAGGCAGTACATTTGTTGTCTTCTCTGCTGTGTCTGCCAGGTAGTCAAGAGATGGACTCTGCTAGGAGTATGCTCCTCTTCTCTTTCTTCTACTGCTTCCAATGGAGATTGCAAACAACAAAGCTGTCTTCATTTCTGTACTGTCTTAACACAACGTTTTTTTTGGTAGTAAATATACTTGCTTTAAATTAGTGGTGTTGCTGTAGCTACAATGATCTAGGATATAATATAGATAAGATTTTAGGAAGAAGTAGACATTGCCTCCTTCCAGTAAATCAGTTATGGGACTAAATAGTTCTTAACTTTCTGATACTTGTTGGTCTGTTACAAGATACTATCAATCCCAGCAAACTCTGTCCCTCTTTGGACTGGCATTAGCTAGAATTAAGAAAAGTTGTAGGTCTTACCTAGCCATAGAATGCAACTGGTAGGGCGTGTGCTGGCAGCTCTGGAGAAAAGATGGGTCATAAGGAAAAATAGCAATGTCAAAATAATGTGGACAGGAACTGAACATTCACTGAAACAGATTTGTATCATGATGAAAATTTTGCAACTAGTCATATGAAGAAAAAAAGCTTGTGCAGCGTTCTGTTCTAAACATTGATTATACTAGAACCAGTAATTATTAACTTTAAAAAATCTTAACAAAATTTTGGCCCAGAATAATTAACTCTAAGTTGCTGGAATGCACAACAGAGTAGGTGGAAGAAGTTAATATAAAGAATATATACAGAACATACACAGAACCAGAAATACAGAATATACACAGAACCTGAAAAATATACCTGTATCTAGTTTTTTTTAAAGTATGTATATATACATATATATATATGTCTTTGATTTAATTTGCTACTAATATTGCATTAAAAATTAAATAAATTTATTAGGATGTTACTGAATCTATTTGGGACTAAAAATACATTCTATCATATTGCATGTGTTTGCGCATTTGTGAGTGTGACAGGGACTGTGATTATTCACTAGTATAAATCAGGTCCCTAGATCCTATAAACACTTAGGAAGAAACTAAACTGTAATTTGGCATATTTACAGATTTGAAAGGAAACTTTTCTAAATTTCTTTGGTTTAGACATTACCTGTCCTTTACAATCTATGTATTTAGTGATGCCTTATATGACCTTACAGTAAAACAGAGTTTATATAAACACTTCCAATTTATCAATCAGTATTTGAAGGTCCTGAAAGGCTGAATTGATTTAAATGACTTTCCCTTTGATACTGAGGACTAATGTCTGTTTTCTGGATATCATATTGGAGGATCATCCTCCATAAAACATAGTGACTCCAAAAGTGTCTGTGCTACATATGTATGATTAAAACTTTAAAAAGTACATTTTTTGTATTTCATCTGGCAGTGTAGTCTTCAAGTTTGTGTGATTACAGGCAACCCTACAGTGGACATGAGGACCTTGGTACCCAGAAAGTTTTCACCTTGAAGGGTCATGTTCTTAGGCTTTCCTGATGAATGAATAGAAATGAAACAGGATTTGGTTGAAATGCCTAATGAACACTAGGATTTTTATGGCAACTGAGAAGGTGCCCTCAGAAGTGTTTTATAACTGAAAGAAGGCATCAGGAACAGAATAGAATTTGCATGACTCTCCACTCTATTCCTCTTTCCAAGTAAGTATCTTTTCTTTCTGGAAGGGAAGATTTTACAGTGATCTGGCATGTAGAAAAATCTGAATCGAAACTAACCTATTTTGCAGGTGAAAATAGCATTGAATTAGGATGTAAGTTCTGATGTTACTCTTTAATTTAGTAAAACCCTAATATGTCCTAAAGACACATTTGTTACCGCAGAGACTTAGACTAGTGTTATAATAAGGAGAGAGAACTGTAGAAGGTGGAATTTGGGAAGTCTGCACTGATCGGGCTCTGGACTTCAGTAGTGAAGCTGTGACAGAAGAAATATGTTTAGCTTTTTCTTATATCCAAAATAAATAAATAATAAAAACATTAGCCCCATTCACCTCTCATTGGAAGAAACTGACCTATTGGTTTTCCTGATGTTTACTCTGCTCCACTGAGGGAAAATATCTCAATCCATTACTACTTTTTACATTCTAAGACATATATATATGTGTGTTTATATACATATATGCAAATATAAACATATGACTGCTCCAGGCTCTAATATGTGCCTTTGTCAAAAGAACTGTAAAATTAAAAACTGACAGTAGAGCACAACAGTGCTCTGTAACATTTCTCAGTCCATCCTCAGGCTAGAAAAATGTAGAGGCTTCTCCACAGAGTGAAACTGGACCAGATGATGTTCATTTGTTTAAAATAATTTATTCTTCTTAATGTTCCTTTCCAGTTATTCACCAGAAAGCAATTTTCAGTGAAGTAATAGCTATTACAAAAAAAGTAAAATGCCCTAAGTAGGTAAGTTTTTGTTGGCAGGACATGTGCACAATTCTAAAGTGCATGCTTTCAAGCTGTGTTCATAAGGGAATTCAGAAGTCATTTACAAAATTCAAACTGAGGAAATTAGAGCATTGCTCCTTCATGCTATTTAGTTCAGTGGTCACCTGAGATGTGAGTGAGACAGATTTATATCTTTACTCCAAACAAGAGATATTTCGTACCCTGAATGAGATGTCCAACTATTGGATAACCATAGCTCTTCAATTAGTTCCTATAAAAAGTCAGACCAGGGAAAATAAAAGGTAGGAATAACCTGGCAGAAATAAGATAAGGAATGAAGCTCTTTAAAGATGCTGCAGTACATTTAGGGTTGGGGGTGGAGGACCTTCAGTTCCTGGGGTGGGAATTACCCTGGTGGTGCAGCAGGCATTAAAGCTTTTGCTTTACTACATCTACTTTGAGCTCTGGGAAATTCAGGTAAATTGGCAATGGCAACACAGCATGCCCATGGTACTACAGACTATTTGAGTTCTGTAGGTCATCACTATATTAGTACCAAATAACAATGTTTAGCTGCTTGAGAACACTGGAAGCTTAAATGGCAGAATGAATATCATAAATAGACTGAAGAGGCTTGGCAACTGAAATACTATTTCTGTTTCCTACTCCTTTCCTGAACTGCACTGTGATTTTGCTAAGAGATCGCTACTATCCCACAGCTGCAAGCACAACTCATTATTGTTTATTTCTAATGAACTACTTTCATGTCCCTTGTTGACTGGACAAGGCCTAACTGGAGAATCCTTATTGTAAATCTCAAAGCAGGGAGAAGCTATGATACCTTCCTCCTTAGCTTTTTGAACAGATTTTTGAGGCCTAAATTCCTCATAAAATTAATCTGTCTCTAAATTTTGCTTACAAGCAGCACAGATGTACCAAGTTAGAACCAAACATCTTTTAAAATTGCCACAAGTTCTTTAAAAGTTTGAAACTTTTTTATCTTCCAGTCATCCTTAGCTGTGTCTCAGCTGAAATATTAAAGATAAGGTAATCATTGTATAGAAAAATTTGCATTGTAAATATTGTTTCTTTTTCTTTCTGACTCAAACTGCATTCAGAAAGCGGTCACAATATGAAATCGTTCATACTTCAACCTATGAGTAGTCTAACATTTGCTATGCAAAGATGGGTAAATGTACAAAGAAGAACATTTGTCTCACGTGTCTATGGTTTTTTTGGAGGACTTTTTTTGTGGTTTAGAGGGATTTTTTTTTATTTATTTTTTTATTTTGTCATTGGCCAGAAGTATTTGGCAATCAACAGTACATATACTTGAGTGGAAATCTGGTAAAGAATCATGATTATTTATTTTGGCCTTCATATTTATTTTGGCCTACAGAAGTCTCTGTAGGTCCACATAGGCTTCACACACATAACTTTTCTTAATTAGTGAAAAAACAATCTGTCAGAGTGTTTCCTACAGCCAGTATTGAATCAGACTTTATTCACTATTTATCAGGCAGATCTGTGATCCTTTCTGTCCTTCCTTACATATCATAAATAAGAAAGCTGATGCCAAAATTTTCATCAGTAAACATCTGAAGTAAAATTTCACTGAGATAACTTGTTTTTACTTGTAAACATTTACTGAGTAATGTTTTTACTTATTCATACTATTTCAACAGTTTGGAAGTTTCTGTAAATCTTTACATGACTTAGATGTATTTAATATCTTCAAAATTTCTCTGCAATAACAGAACCCTAATTTTTAAATTTAAAAAACAGTGAAATGCTAGAAATTGGATATACAATTTTTGTGGTATGTGAGTGGGTGTATTTTGATAAATATTCAGAAGTGTGTGCAATTTCAAAGTTCTTAAATTTTTTTAATGAACATTTCCTTTCTTTTCCAGTACATGTTCTTTTACATATAGTAGAGGAAGACAGTACCTACTCAGGAAAAAGCTGGAAACTTTGCAAGGAAGATATGAACAGGTGATTGTGTTGTCAATAATTTTTTTCATTATATTCTTTTCTAATTGACTAAGGATCAGTAACAATTTTTTGCAAGTAGGACTTATTGCATAGACTCATAGAATCATAGAATATCTCAAGTTGGAAGGTGCCCATAAGGATCATCAAGTCCAAGTCCCTGTTCCTCGCAGGACTACCTAAAACTAAAGCATATGGCTAAGAACGTCATCCAGACACTCCTTGCCCTCTGACAAGCTTAGTGTTGTGACCACTTCCCTGGGGAGCCCGTTCCAGTGACCAACCACCCTCTCAGTGAAGAACCTTTTCCTAATGTCCAATCTGAACTTCCCTTGACGCAGCTTCTTTCCATTTCTTTGTGTCCTATCACTGGTCACCAGAGAGAGGAGATCATCACCTCCTCCTCCGCTGCCCCCCTCAAGGAAGTTGTAGACTGGGATGAAGTCACCCCTCACCCTTCCCTTCTCCAAGCTGAACAAACTAAGTGACCTCAGCCACTCCTCATAAGTTTTGCCCTCAAGGCCTTTCACCATCTTGGTCACCCTTCTCTGGACACACTCTAATAGTCTGATGTCCTTCTTATGCTGAGCTGCCCAATACTGCACACAGTACTTGAGGTGGGGCCTCACCAGTGCAGTGCAGAGTGGGACAATCACCTCCCTCGACTGGCTGGCCATGCTGTGCTTGATGCACCCCCGGACATGGTTAGCTCTTTTGGCTGCCATGGCACACCGTTGACTCATATTCAACTTGCCATCAGCCCAAACCCCCCGATCTCTTTCTGCGAGGCTGCTCTCCAGCCTCTTGTGCCCCAGTTTGTACGTATAACCAGGATTGCCCCATCCCAGGTGGAGAATCCTGCACTTGGTTTTGTTAAATTTTGTATGACTGCTGATTGTCCAGCTCTCTAGTCTATCCAGATCTCTCTGTAAGGCCTCTCTGCCCTCAAGGGAGTCCACAGCTCCTGCCAGTTTAGTATCATTGGCCACCTTACTTAATATACATTCAATTCCTGCGTCCAGATCATTTATAAAAACATTAAAGAGCACTGGCCTTAAAACTGAGCCCGGGGAACCCCACCGGTGACTGGCTGCCAGCTTGATATAACCCCATTTGCTACTAAATGGTACTACTGTTTGTAAAAGAATAATTTTATTCTGTAAAAAAAAAAATAATCCTACTTTTGATTATTCAGTGTAATATCTGTTTGAAGCATGGTCAAGCTTGCAGTCTTGATAATAAGTCAAAGTTAGCAGGTCATACAGAAGTTGCTTTCTGAAGCTGCTTTTCTGCAGTCCATATAACTTAAAGGTCTGGGTACTGTCAGAAATTTCAGAGGAAATTTTAGAAAAGTTGATGGTGACATCCCATTTATTTTGCTGTCTTCTCTGTTGTATTTCCAAAATGTATGTTTTGCCTCTTGAGGTATCATTTGCACAGGAAGGAGTTGCGATCCTGTTTATCCAGAAGCACTCTCTGAGCAGTTCTGTATAACAAAATCCTGCTATTTTGGATTCTCAGTGTTTTCACAGAAGGGAGGTTTTATGTATTTAGAAATATATATATTTAAAATTTTTATGAGTATAACTCTAATGGAACTATTTTTATATGCAACGGTGCATTTTTGTGTTCACTTCAATTTATCTTTCTTAACTGGAAGATAAGGGATGCCAACAAAGAAGGCTTTTATACCACCTGCAGGTGGAAATATTTTGCCTGCCTAAGCTCCACTAGAAGAGCTTATGCCTTTAGATGATTCATCCAAACTATTGGAACCAT
This sequence comes from Nipponia nippon, assembly GCF_047370975.1. Taxonomy (NCBI): domain Eukaryota; kingdom Metazoa; phylum Chordata; class Aves; order Pelecaniformes; family Threskiornithidae; genus Nipponia; species Nipponia nippon. Next base: position 34,169,701 of record NW_028262402.1, read on the forward strand.
CATGCTTATATATCAATGCATTCATATTTTAAAAGGGAAACATCAATACAATTGTGTTTTATGAATTTTGTAACACCTCCCAGAAGTAATATGATGCTGCTCATTTATCTCTATTGTTACACTTGTTACTTATTCTACAACTTCAACATGACAATAAATTCTTCCCCTTACATTATAACATTTTTTTTTCCTGGTGGAATTTTTGATTTGAAGGTTTCTTTGATTTAATCCAAGAAGTTCCTTTTCTGGTTACTAAATAACATTTTCCTACTAGGTGTTTGGAAAAAAACTCAGACTAATGATTTATCTCTGTTACCTTTCATTTTTTAATTTTAATTTAATAAAAATATATGGTTTAGACCTTGGAACAACCAATTAATGGAGCACAATTAAGCATATGTGGATAACATTGCCTGCTATGGAACTAACGCATATAGGAAAAAGCTTTTAATTGCTTTTCTATAAATAGACTCCTTAATTAGTTTTTGAAAATAAATTTGAAAGTAGTAAGCACTTTAAAATGAAAATTCTGCTCTGTTCCTAAAACAAATCTGGAAAAAAGATTCAGAAAATTAGTAGGAATATGAGGTCATGTAGAAAATTTTTTCAGTTGATTGTTATTTAAAATTAAGTTGGAAAACTACAAATCTTTGTAACCAGAAATAAAGACTGCTTGGTGTTAAGTATTTTTAAAAAGAACAGTAAGAAGCTTTCTTCCTTCATCAAAGCCAAGTTTCACAGCTCAAAACTGGCACTATTTAGTACAATAAAATAATGCTCTACTGTTTACACAGTCACTGTTGATATTCACGGATCAGTCCATGCAGAAAAGAGCAGCTTTTTTTTTTAGAATATGTATTCTGGTATTGTACACTCTTTCCTCCTGCATATTCTCTATATCCTGGAGAATCCAGGGACAGAGACCCTTGTTCCTGTTCGATAAACATTTTATGTGATTGGCAAATCAGAAAATGTTCAATCACAAGACAGCTATAAAGATGTTTTTCATCTCCAGTAACAGCAGGATGCTAACAGGAGAGCTAAGAAGACCAGGGGAAAAAAAAAAAAAAAAAGAAAAAAAAAGTGCAGGATAAAAAAGGGAAAAAGCACCGTTGATTTGTTGACAGAGGCCTAGCAGCTGTCACAGTAAAAAACGGTTCTCTTGCACTTAATCAATGTCAGCCTCCAACCAAATCGCTCTGCAGCCCAGATGAAAAGCAATCAAGAAGAACACCTTCATAAGCATGAAGCTTGCTAGATAGAGTTCAATGAAGTGTGTTGTTAAGCTTAGGCACTCCAAGTGTGATACATGACCCAAAAGCTAATCAGAAACTCTTAACCCTTTTGAAGAAGGCAACAATTATCTGTCCTTTTTAAAAACAGGTTATATGGTCACTTCATCTATAATTTTTAGAAGATATCATGGGCCTCTTTGTGTGCAGTCTTTTCTTCCTCTGTAATAGGCTCATTAGCAATTATGACTTGTATCTCTCACAGTGAGCATCTACTTTAAGTATGTTTTATTTTTTTGGAAGACAGCACAGGAAAAATGACTAATTTTGTTACCAGCATTTCATAGTGCTTACTGAGAATTCCTAAAGGACTAGAAGACACTTTTTTGTTGTTTTATTGTAGCTTAAAAAATGCAATGTGTTGAAGACTTGAAAAAAAAAGATCTGTTGCTGCATTGTTTCCAAAGGTAAGTCAAAACACTGGTTTTGCATTGTAATAGATTGCTTGACAGCCCTCCATCTTAATTTTTTTTTTTTTTAAATTTCATGTTCATTTTTTTTTTTTTTAATTGACCAAACAGAGGCTAAAATAGATTCTGGAATTATGCTGTCAAGTTCATTCACATGAGACAGTAAATCAGAAAGAGGGCTTTATTTTACAGCTCACTGAAGGAACAGGCTTCATCAGCAGTCCTCATTGCATGCTACCAGCAGTGTGCACTGACATACTCTCAAGACTTGTAGCAATTAGATTTTTTACAAAATGTATTGTAATCGTGCTAGGAACTTTTTCCATGTTAAATTAATACTGCATCTTAGAAAAAATTTATTAATTTATTTATTGATAGCCTTTGAAAACAGATGTTGTGGCAACAGATTGTATTTATGATATACATGGTAGACATGAGAAAAACTATTTCTTACTAGTTTTGTCTCATGCTAAATATCTCTGCTAGTATGTACTCTACCATCCTTTCCTACTTGCCTATGGGCTTATGGTTTCCCAATCGCTCACACACTAACAGCTAGTAAATATGCCACTATTGATATGCACTTGGATCCCTTCCGAATGATACAACTGACCTTTTTATTTATTTATTTCATAGTCTACTGGACAGCACATATTTCTGGCCTAAGGGTCTATCTTATCCTTCATGTAGTCAGTGGAAATTGACATTTCACAACTTCGCAGGTTAACCTAATGTTAATTGAAGCATGAGGCTGCACTCATCCTTTGTATTTTCATGGATTTCATACTATTATAAGATCAGTCTATTTCAAAATATGAATGCATATTTAAATTCAAATGTCAGACTACTGAATATGAATGCAAATAAGAGGGCACGTACACAGCCATTCAAGAGGGCTGTAAAATAGTTTTTGTAAATTTGCCACCTAGCTAATAATGATATTTAAAAGATACCATGTGCAATATATGCTATACTTTAACATACAATAGGATAAGCCCATGATTCCATCTCATTAGATTGATAGTAAGGCAGTACTTAAATTGGAGATACAGCTTTGTCAGCTTATGGTAATTTTCTGATGTCTATTATTTGGAATTATATTTTCTGAGTAGTAATTATATTACTGAGAATTTTCAAGAGATGTTCTTTGTTGACAATCTCCATTTAGAAAAATGGGATATGCCTCTGTTACAAAAAGCTCAAAAGCAGGATAGTATTTTGGGGAAGTATGGCTCTATGCTTCATCTGACCTGCTGTCAGCTGTCCCCTGAGGATCCTGTATTGGTTACTAATAGACACACAATACTAGTTTGAATGTTTCTTTTGTCTGGGCAAAGGCCAGATATTCTAGCCAAAATATTCCCACATGACTAAAGAGACAATTCCTTTTCCAAAGAGCTAACAGTTTTAGTGTAACAGCAGATTAGACAAAGGCATTCATCTGAAATTTGTGTCATTAAGGGAGACTCTTAAACATTAACATCTGCCGTAAGTATCATAAGAAAGGTACATACTTGGTCAAAGCTCTGTTGAATTACCATCCTTGAAAATGATCAAAGACCCAAATAATTGTTAAAGAAAATAGAGGAATTTATGTGATGTTCATATTGTAATATCAGTTCTGGCTAACTAATCTATCTGGAATAATCCCTCAGAATGGATTTCAAGTGGGGAAGCTTCATTCAGGCTTGCAAAGGGTTTCTGACACTATCCTAGTATGCACAAACACTAGGCCAGTTACCAGTCAGTAGACCAGGAAGCAGCTGCTATGCTGAACATGCCAGAAGATTTCCTTTTACAGTTTAAATATTTTTTCCATCATATACAGGACTGATTCAAATTCAACACCACTGAAGTTGATGAGAGGTAGTCAATTGGTGATGGATTTGTTGCCAAGTTAGACAAAACCTGAGAAGCTCAAAATTCTGCTAAATCTAGGTAAAGAAAAAAAGCATTGGAAGATAAGGACAAGGAAAATAAAAAATATTTCTGATTTTACCTTAGGTGTAAAATGCCTTGTGCAGTTGTCAGAGACAAACTGGAATGACTACCAGGTAGTGAAAGAAACATTAAATGTTGACTGGAGAGTAATTTCAAGAGAAAGAAGTTTTTCTGTCAAGCAGAAACCTGCTATTATAACAAATTCTCCCTGGTCAGATCTATGAGAAATCTGTATTATAGCTAAGTAGGAAACATTAACAAGGAGAAGCCTGTGTACTCTCTCTGTTCTCATATTGCAATCGTGATTTTCCTTCCCTCTCTTGTGATTCTAGTGCCTGTAGGGATACTAAATAAGCACAAAGTTATCTGAAATGACATGATTTTGGCAAACAGTGCATATTATACATTGAGTTATGGGGCATGTGGTGTGAGTGTTGAGTGCCATTGCTTTTCTTGGAATAGCTTTATGTAGACAAAACTTTTCTGCAGTTATTGGACCTCTGTGCAGGGTGTATTTTGCTCTGCAATGTTAAAGTACTGCTCACCTGTATTATTTGCTGGTGTCAGACTCTGATTGAACTAGGTGATATTTGAAGTGTCACTGGGAAGAATACATCTAAGGTTGGATTATGATCCAGAAAAAGCTGTAGACTGAATGGTTTTATTTCTCCTGCTAACGTTTACCTGTTGTACAACCTTAGGCAAGTCTTTTTGCTCCTCTGTTCCAGTCCTATTTTGCATTGGTCTTGGACTGTAAAATAATTTTTGAGCACATAGGTGCAAGGACTGTCTTCTGCTGCTTATTTTTGCAGCACCTGTCTAAACTGGGTACCGTAGATACAACTTTGATATTGATAATATGTTTCCTGTTCATCTTCCTCTTAGACTAAAGGTCCTGATGCAGTATCTGAATTCAATAGGATCTGGATCAGGCTCCTTTCCTGAAAAAGGTTTGCTCAGCTGAGAGTTTAAAATATACTGGAGGGAAATAAAGCTGCTTCCAGTAATACACTCTAAAATAATTTCATGACTTCATTTCATGACAAGAAGCTACACAGCACATCATAAATTTATTTCCCAAAGTCTAGGATTTATGTCTGCTTTACATCCACATCACATCATAATGCGATGCAGTTTGACACACCATAATTTGTTTTTAATAATGCATTATTTCAGGAGCTGGGAGAGTGTCAAGCCTTTGTAGGATTTATTTATTTATTTTCCATGCAAAATTAGTGACTGCTCTGATAGTACTGCAACTCCAAATTAATCCAGTTATTTTGTGATTCAATAGGATGGGTGGAATTGTGTTTAGAATTTCCTGATTCAAAAAAAAAAATTTTTTTTCCACAGGAAGGCAGTGCTATCCATCACTGCATGCTTTGTAGTTACAGTTTGTTTTGTGCAAATATTTCACCAGAGCAGCACATGCCACATGGTCGACTGAATAAGATGAAGAAGGAAAGGTTTAGGTTTTTTTGAGTTCCTGTCTGCAAACATGCACAAGCAAATATAAATATAAAACTGCAAAATAAAGTGTAATCATATTCTCTCTAACCACCATTCATATTTTCCCAATGCTCTTAATGTTTCATCTAGTGTATAAATGCACCATGCCCTTTTTCCTAGCTGATCCTATATCTTTTAATGGTATGCCTCAGCAGTGTTAAAAAGCTCATAGTACAAAAGGCTAGTAGTCCACAACGTTTTGTTTGTTACTAATATTTACCTAAAAATTATCATAGGTATTTATATTAAAAATATAAACATGTTTTACTATTTTGATTTTTTTGCCTTCTCTTTTCTCTTTCTCCTCATTCAGTCCTTCATTCAAACTCTTTCTGGATTTTTTCACTAGACCAGCTCATCTTTTATTTTTAGTAATGACGATTACTATACTTACCTCTTTCAAATGCAACTACTAGCAACAGCATGAATGTTTTGCCACATTGTCTTAAACTGTCCTGATTAAAGGAAGAAAAATCTAGCAATTCTTTTCTTTGAGGGGAAAAAACCCAGAAGAGTACACTTCAAGTAATATGACTTTTATTGCCCAGGAAAATACAAGCAAAAGTTTTGAGTGGAGTATAGGTAATACTTAGCTAGGTTCTTGCTTCAGCACAGTGATATCTTTGCTTTAAAGCTTAGTTAGGAATCAGTCCTGAACTCTTCTCAAGGACAACGGGTTGCCACTGTTACCTCAGAGAAAGGCGAACAGAAACTAAAAAAAGCCTCACTAACTTGTGGTAGTTTTAAATATTTAGAGGAAAAGTGAAGTATATGATGATGTGATAAACTTTCAGAAAGTGTATTTGGAATTTCCAGGGCAGATTCCAAGTAAAAGAACTGGAATATTTGTGCCAGGTAGATCAAATCTTATTCCCTTATTCTCATACAACTTTTGTATTGAATTCATGACTCCTTTTCTGTAATTTTGCATAACACTTTAGTAATATAGGCAAGCATCTGCATGAGCTAAGTTGAACAGTGAACTAGTACTGTGGCATTTGAAAAGTTTCTTTTTGATTTCAGAAGTTAAATATAACATCCCTTTGTTTCTCTTCCTTCTTCATTTTTGTTACATTCTATGCTTAACTTCATTTACACTGCAATTGCATAAAAAAATGGGACCTACGTTCCATTTTAAAAAATAGTTTAGGAACTGAACTCTAATAGAAAAATAGTAGGATTTAACAGCTCAGATAATTTGAAACTTAATATTCAAGCTATTAAGGAACAAAGAGCTCTATTGAAAATTTCACTCTATTTTCAGTACTAAAAGCTTGCATGGTTTTATTCACCATTAAAAATAATAAATTCTGACTTATGGTTTACTACAGTTCTCCAATTAGTCTGCTTAGTAGCTGAAGACAGGTTTAAGGGCAAATATATTGTGACCCACTGAAGCCTTATGACAAAGATGTGTTAAACGTATTGCTCCTTAATTTATCACACAGACACCTCTCTGTATCATGTTTATGCTTGTATGATGAACATCTAGTGGAGATAGTTTTATAGCAATGCTGTTAAATTTTCAGTCTAGACTACACTTGTGCAGTGTTTGGAGGTTAATGCAGAATTTTGTTTGGTCATCCGAAGTGATGAATTCTCTTATTTTAGCAATGCTGTGTGTAGCAAAATGATGAATAAAGAAGTGATTGGTGTATCAATAAAAAAAGGAAAGATAAGTTGTGTAAGTGTCAATGCTGTGGACTTCAAAATAAAGCTAGGAAATGTATAGATATAAGGAAAGTCTTGGTCCAAACTAACTTTATTCTCCTGTTTCATCCCATCAGTAGCCTTTTCTTAATCCTGAATGACTAAATACCTAATTAAGTATAATATACTAGTGCAAAATAATATCTTGATGAAAAATATAGCATCCAATTCTGGTGCTTTATCAGTGTGTCATGAAATTTACTTTTTGATCTGTGTCAGCAGAAGAGAATCTGAGTAAGCCCAGGAAAACTGCAAGAAGAATTTCTCAATAGAAATTCCTTTGTTTCAAGGATTGGTGCTTTCTTGCTAAAGGAGATTTTGCATCAGTTCTGGCCTCAATGTTATATTGGAGCTCACAGAAGCAGGGGTATTGGTGTTTCATTTATTAAATAATTAGCTTTTTCATTAATTAAAACATTAATTAAAGGTGCATGAACAGAAAGAGATAAAACTGACAGGGGAATCTTTTGTAAACACTTCAGATAGTGCAAAACACCCCCAAACACTTCCAAATGCTCTTTCAGAGTGAACAGATTTTTCTAGGCTCAAAGGAAAACAGGAATGTCCAAGACTAAAAGCTAACCAGAACCTTTATTTTGTTATGACCCTGTACTCCCTTTGATAAGGCTATACATATATTTAGAAAAAGTTACATTAGGTCATTCTGCTCACTGACTGTACTTCCTAAGTGACATTTTACAAGCACTGGACCCAGTTAAGCCTGATGAAAACTGAGGGAAATATGTTACATATAGTAAATCCAAACATAGGATCACTGAAAACAAAAGATAGTGTGAGAGCTGGAGGTTCAGGCATGCTTGAGCTGTAATTCTCTATGAAATCTTCTTGATTATACTAAATGCTTAACAGCCTTGTACTTAATTTCTTTTGTCCAGTTCTTAACATACCATTTTCTATATGATATTACAAAAAACATTTTTAGTAATATGTATCAAACTCATACTTTTTAGATAGATTATTCTCAGTCGAATCATCAGGGAAAGTGACACATGAGGCTCTGATAGAGCTCAATTAATGCTTAGATGCTTTTCTGCATCACAGACTAAATGAGTAAGGAAATTCTGTTTCACCTTCCATCAGGCATTGTTAATGATATAGTCAAAAGAATTTTACACAAAATCTCCTTTGTCTGGTCCTTTTCACCTAGAGGTCTTTGAAGAATTTTCTTCAATGGTGGCAGGTATGTTGACTTTTGTATGATTTCTTTGGATAAATAGCAGGCTTCAACATACATTGTTGCTGACTGTGCTTTCAGTGAGCTCTATGCATCTTTAAAATAGAAAACAAAGAAAAGTCACTCACCCGAAATACATCTATCTATCTGTTAACTCTTCCAAAGAAATACATGTACACAGATGTTTACGTAGTGCAGAAAGCTGTCACTGAACAAACCCACAATTGACTTACATCCCAGCAAAATCTTTCATGTTCCTCAGGAAAAGGCAGAGAAGGTGAAAATGAAGACCTTGTCCAAACACAAACTCATTTGCAATGAAGTGTGAATTCCAATAGATTAAAGGAGTGGTCTGGCAAGCTTAGTTTCAAACAAGTTTGAACAGCAGTACCGAGATTTTATTGTTGGATCTAAAATGTGCTCCTACAGACTTAGCAACCTGATTAGACCTGTGTTCTCACAAAGCAAAACAGCTATTCCAGCACACTAATGTGAGAGAGTTTCTGCACTAATGATTTTGACAGAAGGCTTATAAGCAATGTGCAAAGTTCTTGTCACAAATATATTCATTAATTTACATATCCCACTCTCTAGTTTATGCTTCCCATATAAGAATAAGACATGTTGAAATCGCTAAACGCAATGGCTTACTGGCAAGGAAAAAACCCCAAAGGAACACGTTCAACACTGCAGTCAAATCTTATGTACTCTTCCACTTTAAGAAAACAAAAAGAATTATTTATGGTGTTGTGAAGATCATCAGGGTTGCTTTGAAATACCACATATGTTGTGAACAAATTTTCATTTTCACAAGATGTTACAGGAAGAACTTTTAACATACTGTAACACTTAGCAGTGGCCATTCAAAACAAACTTCCTAAAGTTTTGAAAGTTTTGCCAATGCAAATATCTAGCAAGCCCACTTAGGAAAGTATCTTGTGTGCCAATAAATAAATAGGGCTTATAAATAGGATAAATAAATAGGACTTTATAACATGCAATGTTCTCCTACTAAATGTCTGCTTAGCTTGAATGAGGAGAAAAAAGACTAAAGAAAACTCAGTTTCAGGAAAAAAAAACAAACTGAAGCAGTACAATTTAAACTATTTTCAATATGCCACAACTTCCTGAATTAATTTTAGCAAGTAGGTAAGGAAAATAGGAAGAATGTTAGGAGAAGGACAGGTGAAGAAGGTAGGTAATGATTAGTATCCTGCTCCTATTTTAGAACAGAGAGTGTAATTCTGAAGCACGCCATCCCATTTCCTCAAAAACTTCTTTCCTAACTCTTCACTTAAAAGGAAGTTATTAATCAGAAAAATTAGATAATGGTTATAGATTCATAAGACTATGGTATCTTACATTACATTTTGAGAGTACAGTTTGTCTGTAGGTACTTTTGATGGGCAATGGATTTTGAAAAATAATTAGGGACTTAGGGAATCTGAGGGAGAATGTTTCAAGTGTGAGGAACAAAAGGATACACACAAGAAACTAAGAGGGGGAGAAATAAGAGGGAAAAGGAAAAAAATCATGAAACTACCAAATATTTTCTATGAAGTTACATGGAGCAGATTGCAATGAAAAAAAATTTTACTTTAATGGACTTTCCTAAGTTTTGTACTGATATGACTGAAGGTATATATGAGTCTGGGTGAAGTTTCACCAAACCAAGATTCTGAAATAAGTAAAAAACCCTGCAAATTATAATGCCACATTTCAGCTGGAGTCACTTAGGATATACATTGGTATGTCTTGAAAACTCTGGGTGTGGAGGGTAAGAGGGAGACAGAGGGAGGAAATGCAAGGTGCTTATGAGAATGGACAATTTTACATACTATCCACGCTGTACATTCATGAGGAACACAATCAGTAAATGGGAAGGATGCTCTATCAGTCAGAAATCTGGGGACCTTAAGGAAGAAAAACCAGCAGACTGACTTTCACCTAATAGCTAAACAGTCAAAATTAGGTGGAGGGAGGGAAGAAAGAAGAGAAGGAAGATTGTTAGTTTAAAATGTAATGGGGAGGGGAAGAAGATATTGGGGGTTGAAATTAAAGCCTTTTTTTGATTCTTTTAACAACATTGCACTAGTATCAGAAAGTGCCAATATTAATGTCAATCTTTCCTTGCACTGCCTATTGTTTAACAGTTTGACAGTTTTTTTGTTCATAAATTAGCCCATAGCCTGGTCATATATATATGAAGCATTAAATCAGTGGAGGGACATTGTCTTTGGCAGTTTTTGCAGGAACTAGAAGGAATCTTAAATATTTTCTCAACTTTGAAATGCATCTAGAGGTGAATGTGACTGTCACTTCTTTTTGCTTTGGGGTTGTTTTGTTAACTAGTTTTTTAGATTTTTTTTTTTTTAATAATAGTAATTCCACACAGTTTAAGGTTGGTTTATCTTTGTACTGTACTAAGAAAATCCTTAAAGCAATATTAAAAACATCACCAAAATATTTCATTAGATAAGGCTTATGTGTGTTGCTTTACTTACTTTTTTTTTATATACATTTGTTTTCTTCCAAATGTGAAGTGGAAATTTGTGTGTGTTCCCAGATATTTGTGATTTAGTCTTGAATATCTACAAGAATATTTCAAGGCTATTCCATTTAAGACTTGGCAAGTTTTGGCTATAGTGACCTGGACTGGTCTGAACTGCATGGTACAGCCCCTGTTCTATAGCAGGAATAGCATTAGCTAACTTGTTTAACTGTAAATTTTGAAACCATCAAGATGCTGTTTCCAGACGTGTTATGTACACAAGTCTTACCATGAGCTGACTGTTCACTGTCTGCACTCGTTCATGTAAGTTTTGTTAAATCACTAAGGCACTCACTTGTATGTTTTGCTCAATTAGTACCTTGGAAAATACTCAGTGTTTCTTTAGAGTGTACAAGACTGAGCTCCATACCCGAACAGTAATGACTTCTTGTCTCTTCATGGCTTCCCATGTCCATTCCTGGACTTAGACTCATGCCATAGATGACCAAGCATTTAAGAGAGGGAAACTGTATTTGTTGTCATGCTTAGTATTTCCTATTATACACAGCTCTGTATTTCTGCATTTGCTGTTCATCTGGGGCATTATAGTATCTGGTGTCTAAAAGACAACTGTAGGTATCAATAACAGGTACACCAGGATAACCCAATGCTGTGGTCAGGCAACTCAGAAATGAGGTGATTCCTTTAGCAACTGTTTAGGTTTGGCTAAGATGTTGTTATAGTTAAGCAAAGGGATGGTCACCAATGTTTATGAAATTAGCTCTAGTGTTTCTAGAAATGGCATATCTGTTTTCAGTACCTTCATAATCTTCCAGAAAAGACATCCCGGACTAACAGAAAAAACTATTTCATTAATTATTCTTTCTTTGTATAGAATAGTAAGAAATATCTGTTAGTGTAATTTATGGTTGCATTTTCTAAGTGACTCATGTTAAATAATTTACCTTATAATGTTAAAGTTAATGCAGCTAGAAGGATTTTCTTGCTTTGGAGTTTAATAAGATTTGAAGTGTTCTGTCCCTTAAGCCACTGTTTCAATTACAGTGGGGGAAACAAAGAATTTATTACAAGCTGGGGAAAACATCTTCCGGATGCTGAAATGTTAAGTTTTGCTGATTTGAAGATAAAATCTTCAGATACTCAGTGCAAGACACTGAGAGGGACATGCATGCTAGACGTGCCAGCTCATTCCGTGTCAGTTCAGGGATCCCCTGTGCTGTGTTGCTTTGTATGATATGTGCATGATTCTCTGTCATAATTATTGAGCTCCTCTCTTTTTGGGGTATTGCCTAGATTTTTTACTTGGTGTTCTTTCATACAAAGCTAGTTTCTAACCATTCTAGGAAGAAGACTGTGTCCTTTGTGGGATTCATTTAAAAAAAACAAACACTTCTTTTTATCCTGTAAATAAACATTCATTTTTAAAAAATGCTGTTGTTTCCCTAACTTTCATGTTAGTGATGATCTAGAAGGTGGCTCTAATTTTGAAACTTGCTTTTTGTTGGTGTTATTTGTTTGGTTTGGTTTTGGTTTTTTTGTTGTTGTTGTTTGTTTGTTTTTATTTTTATTTTTGTTTTTGTTTTTTTTTTTTTTAATACAGAATTTTTCTAGTTAGAGCTGTTATGCTTTAGGCCAAATGAAAGAGGTGAATATTACTTCCTTTCCTGTTCTTATTTATAACACCTCTTATGACAAATGAACATGCTATGCCATTTTGTTCTCATTATAGTCTTAACATTGTATTAAAATAATGAATGTTATGCTTTTTTACATGTTCTTTCAAGCTTTGTAACAAGACTGATATAGAACTAACATTCCTTATCTCATTCCTGTTTCTAAGGACTCAGCTTACATACAGATTAGCTTTGGATCAGGTTATATTAAGTTTGCTAGTCATATTATTTCAACTACAACACTTACTATTTTTTCAAACTTCAGATGTAGGATCTTACATGTCAGTCATGCAAAGCAGTGCCTTTGCAATACAGTTATATACACTGTATGCCATCTGCCATTAAACACTTTTAGCTTTCCATTTGCACATGGAGAACTGGATACAGGCAATAATTATGATTACCCATTCAATACCCTTGCAATTCTGTAATAATGCAAAGTATTCAAAAATGCAACTGTGCATTGAGGTAGGCAAGCAATTAGACACTTCTACCTTTCAGAGATCATTCTTAAACCATCTTTCTAAAGAACATTTTATCAAAGAAAAAAATGGTAACACCTAGGACCCAAGGAGCTCTGCTCAAATCCAAGCTTTCTGACTTCAGACAGTGAACCCAGAAAGCAAGTCTAGAGTAGGGCCATGAAGATGATTAGAAGGCTGAAGCACCTCTCCTGTGAAGACAGGCTGAGACAGCTGGGGTTGTTCAGCCTGGAAAAAAGCAGGCTCTGGGGAGACCTTATAGCAGCCTTCCAGTACCTAAAGGGGGCCTGCAAGAAAGCTGGAGAGGGACTTTTTACAAGGGCATGTAGTGATAGGACAAGGGGTAACGGCTTTAAACTGAAAGAGGGTAGATTTAGATTAGATACGAGGAAGAAATTCTTCACCATGAGTGTGGTGAGGCACTGGAACAGGTTGCCCAGAAAAGCTGTGGATGCCCCCTTCCTGGAAGTGAAGGCCAGGTTGGATTTGAGCAACCCGGTCTAGTGGAAGGTGTCCCTCTGCATGGCAGGGGAGTTGGAACCAGATGATCTTTAAGGTCTCTTCCAACCCAAACCATTCTATAATTCTATGATTTAACAGCCATTTTAATAATGAAGGTAGACAGTCAAAATCAAGGAATTGGTACCAGAAAACCTGACACTCTATTTGCGAACTGGATGGATGACATTTAAATACATTTTTATATATCGCAGAATCAGAGAATGGTTGAGGTCGGAAGAGACCTCTGGAGGTCATCTGGTCCAACCCCCTGGTCAAGTGGGACTACCTAGGGCCACCAAGTAGCTGGAGATCCTATTAAATGAATAAAATTATTAAATGCTAAAACATAATTCACCATGTAGGGTATGGAACTTAGGTAATTTTAGTTTCTTGAATATTAAGAAAATGTTAATTTTTATAGGGAGTTTTATTCCATTTAATAATTAAATGATCTTGCTTTGTGGTATTGTTTGAAACAATATTTTGTTAGAAAGTCATGCAATAAGCCAGGTGCAGAACTCTGGATGTTTTTTTTGTTCAAAGGAGAGAGCTTGGAATCTGTAGCCTTTTAGCAGAATATTTAAATAGGCGAAGAGAAGTCTGTCATATAACTCTAGATATATGTTAAGTGAAGTCAATGTATGGTCATAGTCATGGTAAGTAATGGGAATTTTTTTCCCTAGTCTAGATCATATGTTTTTTACAGTACAGAAATGGAACTATCCTGGCATACTGAAACAATGTATTTTAACATATAGCATATACAGCATAAAATTAAGATAAAACATGAACAACAGTCGTCACAGAGAAACCTGTATTTCAGCTCTCATATATATTTTAATGAAAATGCCTGAGAATTCCAGAAGTGAGAGTTTGGCTGCTGCCAGGTGGATTGGAAAAATGAAGATGGATCACAGTAAATTAACCACACAGCATGGCTCTAATACAGTTTCAATTAGAGCATTATCTTCTGCGCATGGGCTAACTAGACTGTCTTAGGTTGGCTTCCTCTGGAAGCTCTGTTTGTGTTCCAGGCTCTTGTTTTAAGGCTTAAATTGTGATTAAGTAAACTATTCCAAGCAAGAGCCAGTCCTTAACTAGACTGAGCCAGAGAAGTCTTGGCAACTAACAGCAATACTAAACGTCAAATTCTTTTTGTTTCAACAGGAGATACTTGCTACTGAGGCATTCTTGCAGCAGATTACTTCCAGCTCTGTGCTGGCTGGTGAGGATACAGAGAGAACAGCAGCAAACCTCGGACTGTTATTGTGACTGCAGAGAAGAAAGAATGCTCACGGTTTGTTAATCTTCAGAACCTGTACAGAAAGCATCTCTTTCTGTACAGAAAGCATCTCTTTATCAAAATATTAAAAGTGCACAGCATATAGAGTGATTAGGGTCTCTCCCCTCACATTGGGGAGACATGTTTTTAAGGTGGCAAATTCAACTGGTGAAAAGAAAAGATGTCAGTTACTTTTGGAGTTGAATGCTGTATAGTACGGCCTTTCATCATGTGTTTACGGATTGTGTTTTCCTTATATTCTGTGACTCATGACATGGACAGGATTAATGATATTCAGTCAAAAATTAATCTATATTTTCCTTTTTCCTTTCCCTTCCCTAGCTCAATGTGTAGCCCTTGGCCATCTTACTTAATGTCATTCAAACTATTTTCCAAAGGAAGAATTACTTACTTACATGTGGGCTTTCTTCTGACATTTGCCTGTATAGTATTTCCCCAAAATTAACTTGTCTTTGAAAACCCTATTGAAGTCAAAGGAGTTTGCTATCACGTTTTACAAATGGAAAGAGAATAATAAGAGAGCTTGAAATAAAAAATATCTATACTATACTCACAAAATTTGTGACATAGAGAGTTTTTTTGTTTGTTTGATTTTGGGTTGGTTTTTATAGAGTGCTTATTATTAGAGTGCACTTTGAATATTCAAGTACAGTTTCTGTTGACTTCATCTGCCTCCATGGACCAGCCTTCTCAAAGGAGATATCAAAGTCTTGAATTGGGCACTTAGAAGTGAGGAACTCACAAGTCAGAAATTATGCTTCTGAAAAATTAGTATTCTAGGAAATGCAGGCAGCAGTAGTCCAAAGACAAAAGCAGATGCCCAAGTTCTGCATTTTGTTGTTTTCATCATGAAAATCAAGTTTCTCATCATGAAATCTATCACTGTAAGGAAAGGAACTTGTTAAAAGGAGTTCTCTAGATGTTGTAGAAATGAAACTCTTAAACACTGCACAAACGGTTACTATAAGGAAAGATCATGGCTACTTTTGACAAGATACTTGGCATGTTTTTGAAAAGGATTTAGGACATGATTGCCAGTGATAGCAAAGAATTACTTGGTATTCCAATATATCCCTCCAGTTCTGTGTTCCAATTTACAGACATTGTCATATGTCCTAAGGAATAATAATTACAAACAGAACCATTTTGTGATTTCTAAATCCATTAAAATCTATTGATAGCATCATTTTTTTATTACTTTTGCTGTAATTTGCTTTTCTCTTTGTGTATATATACAAAGTAGATAGAGCATATCTTCCTTAAATGCTGTTTCAAATTGACAGATTTTACAAGTGGTATTAAGACTACATCTGTGAAATGAACTAGAATACTTTTCTCTAATAAGATCCTGAAAGAATGATTAAATACAGCTATTGACATTTTCTTTTCATGTCTGTGTTGAGAAACATCTTTCTGATATAAAAATGTTATATAAATGATCAATGCACTGTATTTCCTTTGTGCTTAATTGCTTGCAAAACTTTGACATTAATGAAGTATTAAACCAGCAAAGTTTCCCCTAAACTGCAAATGTTCCCAAATGCAAATGTTGAATTCTTTGCAACCACTAAAACAATATTCTTTGATCTGAAACTGTGTAATATGGTTATGCTTAGGAATCCTTCAACCTTTTGCCAATATTTAGCTATTACTTGAAAAAATTTCATCTGAAATGCATCATCTGCTTTTGGTCTTGATTTTCTTGTCATCATCCCGTCCAACGCCTGCAGCCTTTTGCATTCTGTACTTTAACAGTTCCCTGGACTATTTCCATGCCTTGAAGGGTCTGTCAAGAGATTTTATTGTGCCAAGATCATCTGGACTGCATTTGCCTTTAAAATACCATGATAGTAAACAAAGCTGAATGTAGAATTTCTTACCTTGCAATATTCAGTCAATAGGATTAATAAAAAAGCAGTTACAGTTTACAGTCCAGCCATATGTAACAGGGTATGAATTAAAGCTCAGCTAGACTGGGTGGTCATTTTTGGATGATGAAACATCAAGAGCGGATAGGCTTAGTGCTGAAACCTCTCTCATTAGTCATTAATGAATATCAGGTGCTAAAATTTAATCTGAAGCTCTAGGGAGTAAAGTTTTGGAAATAAAAAAGTTTAGTAGGCTTTTTCTTAATTGTTGCTCTCGGTGCCTTGCCAGTGGTTCATTGATATGTATCTTTCCTATCACAAGGCCTTCAATATTCCGTTTCAAATAGTTATACCAAATATCAGTGTCAGTAATGTCTTCTTTGAATTTTTCATACAAACAGTAATTAAAAATATTTTTTAATCCAGACATTGACTTTTTGCCTTGTGAACTTTGATATTTCTCTGGCACGAAATAGCAAGAAAAGGAACTTCAAAATGTCTACATTGACATAAAACATGAAAGTGCACATTATACCTCACACACATGCTATACACAGGTAAATAACTGCAGACTTTATTATTTCTAATATTGTTTTCATTTTTCAATGTTTTGAATATTCTTTATAGAATGAAACACAATGAAAAAAACCCCACAATTGCTCCCCTACTCTTCTTCCATTTATATAATTGTCTCCTCCCTAAAGCATGCAGTGGCTTTTGCATAAGTAACTGAGTTTGAAGCAAATATGCATGCCATACAGGTTCCTAAATTTTACATTATTTGATAAGAACACTTGCAATTTGAAGACCAAGCCTGACCCTTCACTAATTAAAAAGATTTTAAAGTAGAAGAAATTGTAGTAAAACCACTTTTTTAATGCTTGTGACCTGGTGAGCAAAAAATGTTTTGCTTTCCTTGTGGTTTTATAAAAATTATCAAAACACTGTCATTTTAAGGGTCCAAAGACTTTACAGGCTGAAAACTGAAGAGGAATTGATAATTGCCTAATGCTAAGTGATGTATTAAAAGCATATGAGAGGTTTTAAAGTGGCTTTGTGTAGAAAATAATGAGCTGCAGAACTGCTTATAGCAGTAAATCGACAAAATTGTGATGTTCTAATACTGGCTTTACAACAGGTTCTCATTCTGAATCAGTAATGTGCTCTTTATCTCTCTTTCATTATTTTTAAAATATGTGACACTATAATTTCTGATAATATACCTTGGTAACTCAGCAAAAGCTGCATGCCCCTGCAAGGAGCCATGCCTTCTCATTCTGCAGAAGTGACTGAAGAGGGTGCTTCCTATGGGCTTTGTAAATTCTTCAGAAACTCAGCTGCCCTGTAGAAATTATTGTGTTCTTTTCCAGTGAAGAGTGTTAAGGAGTGATCATTTTGTGTCCTATCTTTGGCTGATGTAAATTGTTTAAATGTAAAGGAGTTATGGCAATTTAAAGCAGAAAATGCCCAAGTGTATCAATAACTTTTCTCACCTGTTTCCCAAACTAACAGAAGATTTTTGAAAATCTTAAAATAACGCTTCTCAGATATTGATGACATTCATGAAGTCTATGGACTAATTTATAAGCCTGGCTTTAAACACCATGGAAATTTCTGTGATGTACTGAACACTGTCTTTTTTTACCTAAGACCCTGAGAACTACATTTTCAAAAACTAAACCATAATGCGATTCAATAATGTTAAAAGACCCAGAAATTTTAATGATGTTTAGTTCCACTCTTACTTAGTGCTACAATTCCAAAACTATTTATCATATATGTCAATTCCTCTTAGACCACAATTAAGCACATGAATGAATGTTTTGTTGAACATGGCAGGCTTAATGGAACTTAATGGCTTAACAGCTTAATGGCCATATCCATTTCACACTTAAGTGATAAAAATTTACTTCTGACCATTAGCTTCAACAGAGCTCTCCCAGGTTCTCTTGTTCAAGGATTTACAACTCATTTTATTCACCAGTTTTTAATGTTTCTTGGTTAGCTTTGTTCATATTTTGTCTTGCTTTTCATCTAGCTAGCAATAAAAAACTGATTTGTCTTGTGTGTTAAGCTGGTTAAGTTACTGTGGAATGTATTTAATAAATGTCCATTGCAATCCAACACTTTCTAGCATATATCACCAATTATACTCCTACTGAATAACTACATATTAAGTACAATTCTATGGCTATTGAAATTAACTGACAATGAATATATACAGGCAGAACTGATTAGAAGCTTCAACATGAGAATAACTAATCAACAGATTCCTATTTGTGAAAATCAGAATTTTGCAGGGAGATTTCAAGTTTCAAAAAAAAGATCTTTAGGGGAAGTAATTCCCTAAATCTAAGATATTTTCTTTTTCATTCAAGCCAAGGCACTAGAGAGGAAAGCCTCTGTGAGGGTGAATGAAGCAAAGGTTAGGTCCCTCAGTGGGAATGCAAACCCGGATGTGACAAGAACCTAGTGCCAGAGAGTGCAGACACCCGAGTTTCCCAGTTTTTCAGTGAACACACTGGGCACTTTAATGGTCTCTCATGCTTTTCAAAGTCCTTTTTGGTGTAATTGATGTAGCAGTAGTACTTTTCATATTTCATTACTGTTTTAAGAAAAGGAAAATGTTGTGTTTTTCTTTTAGTTTTGGAACAAATTAACCCATCCATCTTTTGCAGTCTGTGGTGATCTTTTCCATTTGTTTATGTAGAGGCTAGTGTACTTGAGACAAAAATTTTTAGTTTTATTTCATGCCACATCATTCTAAATATACAGTGGCCATAAGTTCCTCTCCTTAGTGTATTACCACTCAAGATACATATGACAAGGTTGGTTGTATGCTCTAACGAAATATAATAAGGCTTATTTTAGTGTCTTGTGACTGATTAATTTTCCTAATCTTAGTTTATTTTTGCTTTTTTCCAGCTATTCTGAAGGATACTACGTTGATGTCTGCCAAGTAAGATGCAATGGCAATGTACATTTGCAGTTGTCAATAACTGGATTACTCAAACTGTCAATTCAAATAAGGAGGATTCAATTTCAAAACCTTGAAACTATAGTGTTTAAGACACAAATTCTCCTTAGATATCCTATTTCTGCATACAGATCTTTGTTCTGTATTTATCATAACTTTTTTTTTTTCCAGTGTTTTAGCCAATTACAAGAAAAATCTCTTTGTACTGAGAATCCTTTGCCTTATATACACCTGTAAGCTATTGTAGGCTCCTTGATGACATGATATATAACAAAACCTTGCTTCTACTTGAGACGTTTTCCTTTTTTTGTTTTGTTTTCATTATTTCGCCACCTTTTCACTAATTATTACTTTCTGTATTTTTGTAGTCTCTTTACTTTTTCTTTTGATTGCCAAAGATGATGAGTGGGGGAGTACTTGAGGGATATCGAGCTTTATTGGGACTTGGTTTGAAATAGCATTGTGATGCCAGCACCGCACATGATTGTAATGCACTAGAAAATCTAATCTTGTTAAACTTTGGGTTTCAGTATCTGAATATAAGAAGTATCCAAGTTACTTTAGCACCACAAATGTCATTACTTCTAATCAGATTTTATGTTTGTAATGGAGTAATACTTCTGAAGACTGCAGCTTGTATTAATGATGTGACATTGATTGTGACTGGTGATGGGTGAAAGCAAAGACAACCTGGGTAAAGCTACCAGAGATTAATTATTTTTGCCTTACAGGCTGAATTTTACATCTTTTCTCCAGATCCATGAAATCTTAGTGATTATAACACAATAAAGTATCTTACTATAGATAGGTCTTAGGAACACTTACTAACTTTTCTTTTAACCTTGTGTGTACCACTGGATATCTTTGCTTTACTTTTTGTTTCTCTCTTGTCTGCCTTTATCTTCAATTCATACTGTGTAAATAAACTTTTGTTACCTCACCTTTTTGAACTTTGAACTATTAGTGGATCCTCATTTTTCCCTGTCTTATTTTTGTTATCAGTCTTGTTTTTTTTTCTTTTTTATTCTTCCAGTCTTATATTGTGACACTTTTTCCCCCAAAGGTTAACACAATTTTTTAAAAAAAATGCATTTCCATGTTTCCTTTCCTCTGTTTTCTGCTCTTCTCACTGTTTGTTTGTTTTTTTTTAATTTCACCTGAATGACCTGTAAATATTTAGGTGTGTCCCTTCTTCAACTGACATACTGTGTCCTGTATTATTTGATTACATAAATTAATGATCCATGAATAATCCCGTAGAAGGCAGTGGATTATTTGCAGCACTTTTCTGTGCAATCAATGGCTATTTTAATAATAGTAGTAATTATTATTAATCATAATTAAATAGTTTCAATTTTACTTGTTGACTAAAATGGGGAACGAAATTTCTTTTTATTTCCAGATGACCTTGAAACAGAATTAGTAGCTCAATATGGATAAGTTACTGAAAGTCAGATATAACTCAAAAGGCACTTCTATTCTACATTCTGTACAAACTGCAGATTTGTGAAGAGAAACTGAGGCATATTCATAGTTTAGAGTCTTTTTAGACTCTTCTACATTGCAGTTGCCTCAGATACTCTTAAGCACATTAAGAATCATATGGCTTTTGCTTTCTGTCTCTTCTTATTTAAATGTTCTGCCCCATAATTAAATCTGGATCAAAAGCCCAGGCCTTTAAAAAATAAAGTCTGGTTGCAGAGTGCCTTACTTTGGCCATTAGCACACAGAGCTTACTGCTGGGAAAGACTGATCCTCAAAAGACAGAGGAAAATAGCACCTGCTTTCTCACGCTGGTTTATGTTTGCAGTCTTGATAAAAATGCAAGACAGCATATGCAGAAACTGTGCAGAAGCACTATTCACATGCTAATTCCTTTGTATTTGAATAATTTCTTTTTAGGTGCCTGAATGAATGCCAGACTAGTGAGAAGATTCGAGCATCCTCTCCCTTAAGTTAATAAGTGCCATATTTAGAATCTAACTGTTTTATTAGATCAAAGACCACCACTCTGGGCTCTCAAAAATGAAAAATAAAATCCAAGTTCATCTGAATAATTTATGTTTAGACAACATGACCCCAAATGGAATTTACCAAAACCTCATTTTTTCTGAATAAGAGGAAGTGGCATTGTAAAGTTTTCCTCACATTATTTCCACTCATGGTTAGTGACAAACCGCAGAACACATCTGACACTCGCTGAACCTCAGTCAGACACAAAATACTATTTTTAAATAACATTATGTCACAGGCCAACAAAAGCATGCAAAAGAACCCCAGATCAAAGCTAATGTTCATGATATGGAAGAAATAAATGTAATCAAACTTAGTAGCATGAGTTGAGACTAGTGGATCAGAATTGGCACTGTACTTTTCTGAATTTTTCTGGTTGGTGTCATAGCATCTTAATCTTTGTTCAAATTATGAAGACATTTAAACAGTTGCAAGCACTTTTTTACCCATGGCTTCTGATGAATATTTGATATGTATGAAAATTAGAGCAAGCAATTTTCATATGTGAGCGTGCCCACTGTCATTTTGACAGGTTTCTTAAGGTTGGCCAGTGCTAACTGATAAAATAGTACTTCAAACAGAATGAAGTAGCTGGTGAAAATCTGTAGCCTCTAGTGTGCTGGAAGTCTGGCTCAGCATGGCCTCTTCTGTCAGTTTTAGTTCTGCTATGTAGGTATACTGGTGTGTAGCCTAAAATCTATTTGCAACATAAATTAAGCTAAATGACTGCACCAGTACAAAGTAAAGATGTACAATGCAGCAACTGGTCATTAGGCTGCAAGCCACCTCAGTCTAAGCCCTCCTCTTTGTTTTTTATCTGTCAAGTAGTTTCTGTTCCAACATTACTGTTCAGATTTGATATGGGATATAGTTTAAGATAGGTGTAAGGTACATTTCGTTTCACATTATATCACCTGTACATGCTCCTGCTTGCATTATTTACTGTGTATTTGTTAAAGTTGCACTGACACAAGCAACAGAAAGCATAATTCATCAGACTGTCTTGCTTGCCTCATTTCAAATCAAAAGCTAACTTAATTAACACGGTTTCCCACACAAATGGTGGATCTGTCCATATCCATTAAAAGCTTTGCTAAGATTTCTAACAAAACATATCTGAGTATGCTCATAGTTTTGCAAACTTTTTGGCATCCATGGCTAAGTGTCATGTTGGCAGCAAAACAATAAACTACACTCAGCTTTGCATCTTTTCTGTTTTGCGTATGGAAAGATTTTTGGTTATCTAATTGTTGATATTCATTACACTGAAAAGTTGGTTATTTTTTCTAGGACTCAAGAATAGTATTAAGTCTGCACAGGACTAAAACATGTTGAATTTGGCACATGTTCCTGAAAGGAATGGATCCATTTTCTTTGCAGTATATTATTCAAGATAGCCTCAATATAAAGGGAAAGAAAAAGAAATGTCACTAGTTTTTGATTGTGTGGTTTGCTTTGAGTTTTGCTTTTTATTTATTATAATTAAAAATATAACTTCCAAAATAACTTAGAATTAAAACAGAAAGCTTGGTCAAGCAAATCTGGGAACCTGTGTACCATAAAATAACTTTTGATAGCTCAGTTATAAACAAAGATCTAAGGAAAACATGTAAAGATGCATATGGGTAAACTTTGCTGATTTCTGAAGGTGCTGACTGTGCCTGCCACAGCTTGGGATTGGGTCCCAAGTGTGAGAAAACTTATAAAAGTTACCTCCTGTATTAACTGGAGGTGTTAAAGTGGAGTGTGTTAAAGTGCTAACAATGGGCCGTTGCTGTCTGCTGGAAGAGAAAGGCCCATAGACCCTCTGGCTCAGTGGTGTGGCAGAGAGTGGAAATGATCCTGTTCTCACCCACCAAACTGCATGGATGGTACACTAATGTTGTTCACAAGCATAACATAATAATAAGGAATAATAAAGTAGGTGATAAGACTATCCTTTATTTTCTTCCTAGCAGAGGGGAAATCAGCAAATCTTCCTAGCACAGAGATATAGGAGGCAGTGCCAACTAGAAGAGGGGAACTCTGTGTATATAAGAGGAAACAACTCTTTTCTGCACTCTCAGGAGCAAGATGTGAGGAAAGATAATCGCCCACTACATTTCATCATCCTGTACTAAAAATCTGTTCCTGAAACATATTATTCCCTAACTCAACTTGAGAGCCAGTACAGCTCAAGTTTTACAGTAATGTTGAAACTATTTAGCAGAAGTCCAACATGCATCTAGACACAGAAAAAAACCCAACTAAACCTCCCCCTTTCTCCTAGTCACTCCAATTAATCATCTCGGTTTTAAGGAAATCAAGGACTTTGAGTGATGCAGATAAATTTGTCTGGACTGCATGAAGAAAAAGGACAAAATATGAGGAAAATATTGTTTGGGGGGTAATATTTCTAATGAAGACTATGGCATTTGAAACAACATTTTAATGGTCAGTGTAGTCTGATACTGGCGTAGTAAAAAAACTCTCTCCACTGAATTTTTACAGCCTTTAGTGTTTTTTTATTCTTCACCTTGTAGGCAGATTTATTCTACATTTAAGTTAAGTCTGGTGGTTTGGTTTTTTTTTTTTGATTTATGTATGTCTCTTTATGTTTGGAATATTTGTCAAACAGTCCTTTAGTTGTGGGATAGCTGCGTTGTTCCTTTTGTAATGAGATCTTCCACATTGTAAGGGGCTTGTTGGATACAGCATCAGTCAGTAAGCACATTACTAGACAAGATGAATTATGGGTGAGGATATGGGTTTATGACTGTTGAGGTATGGTGTTGGGGAGCTGTTCTGTCTCTCTCTGTTTGTATATATGAAGGAAATGGATTAAATGCAAATATCACAGCCAGTGCTTTACTTGTAGGTTAGGGGTTTATGTTTTTCATTTCAGTTGTTCTCAAAATCCAGTCGACTTGTATTTATCAGGTCTGGCCAGAAAAAAAATGCACTCTTATCCTAATGCTGATTGGACAGATTTCCTGAACTAAAGTCTGAGGAAAAAGACATTAACTGTAATAAATAGGTCTTATGAAAGTTTTAAATCCCACTATAGCTAATCAGTTTGAACAAGACATTTAAGCTGTAAATAGCTTTTAAAAGTAAACAGAGCTTTACACTACGTGACAGCTCCTATTACATTTTCTGCTTCTGAGTGTGAGAAAATTAATGTACCAAGAAAGTGCCTACTATTTAAAAGCTTCTTGCTCCAGACATTTTTAACAACTGAAATTTGCAGTGGGTAGACCACTGAAGTGTCTCATCATTAAATTATGCACTGTACATTAGAAACAGATGTACCACTGGAAACCTTGCATGACAGCACAGTCTTCAAGATTTGCCAATTAGGATGCTGCTAAAACAGAAAACACAACATGAGTTACAGATTAGCTGGTTTACCTAAGAAAAAAAGACAGAACAGGAGTAATGGTTTCCTATTCTGCTACACAACACAAGTTTTGAGAATTAACTAGTGGATACATTTTTCTTTTTTTAACCTGCAAATCAAGGAGTGTTATTTGAAGGGATGGACTGAAGAATTTTCTGA
Source organism: Nipponia nippon (assembly GCF_047370975.1). Classification (NCBI taxonomy): domain Eukaryota; kingdom Metazoa; phylum Chordata; class Aves; order Pelecaniformes; family Threskiornithidae; genus Nipponia; species Nipponia nippon. The sequence continues at coordinate 34,194,625 of NW_028262402.1, forward strand.
GGTGTTTCTCAACTTCTAAATGATATAATACTATACAATAGTAAGATGACATATGTTTTTTTAAGATTTAGTCTTAAGAATGTATTGATCTGAACTGGGAGAAAAAATTAACAGAGGAAGAAATACAACAGATGATAAAGTCATATTAGAACATTAGATATAAATTTGCATAACAGTGGTTTTGTGAGGAGGGATTCAACTTCTGCTATGCTTTAAGAACAAAATGCTGTAAAATAGTTCCTTTATATATTTTACATCCTTAGTTTGAGGACTTTTTGTTTGTTTTTAGTTAGACAATGAGATATCATTTTGTAATGTTGTGGGTTACAAGGATTTTTATTTTATCTCTCAGAATCTTTCATATCTGTAAACCTGAGTATATTTATATATTAGAAATATAAATTTCTATTTTAAGCAAACTACCTTGTGCAACCTTATAATTTATGTGACTTTTTTATGATAGTTGAGGCTCAAATGCATAACTTCTCTCTTGTAAACAGTGACTTCACCAATTGTTTTTAAAACAGGATTAAAAAGGTAATAAGAAACCTATTGTAGCTGTGCCTTAGGTGCCTGATCCAATAGTTGTCAGAGTTCTTTATGTTCAGTAGGTTTAGGAAGAGGAATTATAAATAGCCTTTATACAGGAAAGGAGTTTGACTCATTTTTTTTCAGTTTTGAATATTTGTGCTGACACATATTATAATTATTTCTGCTCTTCAAAAGTTCTAATGTCATGGTCTTCAGCCAAGAGGAAGGGTAAGTGTTTCCTGAAGGGATGATGTTGGCACTACTCAGCAGTGAATATTCTCCGGAAACTTGGTCAATTCTGTCAAGAAAAATTGACTTCCTGAGTGAAGATGGGTAAATCTTGCATCTAAAATTTGTGGTTTAAGATATATGATTTTTTTTTTGCCCCTATACAGTCAGTTAATCTCTGGGCTGTTTCCCTTCCTATGCTTTAACCTGCTGTCACCTCAATTTTAAGCACTTTCACCAATAGAGATACGGTTAGATGAAAATAAAACTAATAGCAAAATCCAGCTTTTGAAGAGGAGTTTAGTTCGCTACCTGCAACATCAGAGATTCAGACAACAAAACTGAGGGAAATCAGGAAAATGGGAATCAAGAGAACAAAAAATATTCTCTCTTATGAAAATATGATTACACATATGGTTTGGATGTAGGTTAGAAAAAATAAGACAAGAATTTAAATTTCAGAATCTTTGAGAATATATGTTTTTATCACTGATCCATGAGAATGCGACCAGACTTGCTGCTGAATAATATCACTGGAACAGCTCATTGCAGGGAAACGTTACTTAGTTCACAAACTTTAAAGTAAAATGAGGATCAAAGCACTTTATTAATTTATTAATGACATGATGGATCAGAAATCAGTGTACTATACATTCAGGATCAATATCAATAATATAACAGATCAACTACAACACTAGACACTTACAAAGTGTGAATAACAACTACAAATTTCTAAACACTGTGCTCCACCTGGACATGGTGCCATGGAGTGACATCCAGCAGTGTCAAGGCATGTCTAACTGTTGCTCTTTCCAGTGCAATGTCTCTCACCTTTACAAACTCTCATGCTTTTCTTATCTTTTCAGGTTGACTACTCCACCCTCAATTCAGAAGTCTATTTCAAGATCTGTGGTTACAGTTTAATCTGGCTGGTGGTCATCCTCCTCTTTGTAACGCTCATTTTTGGACTAAATGCCTCCAGAAAGTGCATTTGATCCAGACACACTGTGTAGACTCACATCCTACGAAGTGCTGTTTTTGAGATCATTTGCCAAGGACAGATGATGGAGGCACCCCCCCCAAACATCCTGGTTGCTTCATTTTCACTCTAAGAACGTCATACAGAAGCTTTGAAAAGAGAATGAAGAGAATATTCAGTACCTAATGACAGTTAGGAATATTATGATCAGTTTCTCATCTATATTAACATTTTCAAACCATTATAATTATATTAAAATTACTTTAAAGTGAACAACATTTAGCCTATGGTTGTTTCAAGGTACCTTTAGTCTTACAGCACTCTGTATGTTGGCTTCATCAAAACTTTAACTTATTTAAAAAGCATTAAAAATACTTGAGAAGTTATATATCTAATGTTATCTATTAAAAGTGACTGAAAACAAATGCTAGAGTACACTTATACTCTGTCTCCGCAATCACAGTCATCTAGTCTTACAGAAAGCCACCAACACTTGCTTTTATGATTTCTGCTTTTCAAGAGCTGAAGTGTGGCATTCAGATAGCAGAAGTGGGGAGACATAGGAAGATTTCAGGACCTCACACTCTAAAAAATTGATCTAGCACTGAATTATGTTAAAATCTTTGTCATGGCTGAGGAATAACAGGATAGTTATGAGTGGCTAAGAACTATTGTGGTTGTGTCTATTTGACATGTTGGTTCTTATTCCACACAGCACTGCAAATTCTGCCTTTAGTTATAACTGTATGAACCCTCTGATTTTAACATGAGGACAGCAAATATAATTATTTGTGTGCACATATTATCCTTCTCTTCTCATGTTTAGTTTCCCTGAGATTTTAACAGTATCAGCTGTTTTTTCTAACAGCTAATTTGCCTAAACAATGTTCCTATACTTCATGTGTATTTATTTTATAAAATTCTTATATCAGAAATTAGCAATTTTAAGAGGGAAAAAAAAGTGAAAGAAACAATGAAACACACAATGAACTGTAAGCAGCAGATTTTGTTCTAGTATAGTCTAATACAACAAGCCAGTGAGTCTCTTCAAGGTTCTTTTTGTTGTTTTGTTAGTATTTTTTTTTTTTAAAACCTCATGATTTATTTCTGAATAGGCCATTGTCTGGACTCAGGTTTTGTCTATTCTGGAAGGCCCATTGATGTCTGATTTGAAACAAAGTCAATGTTTGATACACTCATTAGCCTGTGACTAGCAGCATCCTTGCAGTAAACCACCCACAATGAACTATCCAGTATTTTGTGGTCTCAGCATGGCAAAACACTCAATTCCATGAAAACTGTATCATTATAATTGAACTTTAGGTGAATATCTACAGATTATTCTCCTGGATATAATTATGTAATTGTTGCAGGTTCTTACTGGATAAAAGCATGAGTTTCTTTAAGATAAGGTTTTTGCTTGTGGATTAGCAGGAAGGCAAAGAGAAGTCTATTTTTATGAGCCAAATCAGGTGTGAGCTTGGCCATAGTCAGTGCAGACCCATAAGGGGTCTCTGCTGTCTGGCTGTGTCGGTTCAGCTGCTCACAAGCTAATTTTTCCTTTTGATGAAAGATTAAAGAGGCACCTCATCCCTTTGTGGTTAAGTTACTTATCAGTTTGATGCCAAACAGATTATCTAAAGAGGAGTAGGGAAGAAAATAACAAACTTATTAAGAACAGTGAGCTCTCAGTCATTTTTTGTAGCCTCATTAAGAAAGAAAGCCCCCAAAGATTGTCATGGATCCAGTCTTCTATGCTCAACAATAAAACAAGCTTTAAGGTGGTTCTATGGCCCAGTAATAGTCATAGGACATATATTATAAAGCAAACAGTTCTCTTTCAGACATCCTCTGAGCTGTGGGCCAGCGTATGTGGTGACTTGGAGAGCCAAGAACAAAAGAAGCATTGATGAATACACTAATAAAGCTTGTTACGTCAAAATTCAGGAAGCCATGATTTGGAAAGAGATTGAAGAGAAAATGCGTGGTGCCTGAATAAGGTGTTTACCTTCCAGAAAGAAGCATAGCTGGCATATTTGTAGTGTCATGCCTCAGTATGTGGCAAAAAACTTTTCTCAGTCCATTTGTCCAGTATGAGGAGTAATAAAACTGAAATCTATACAATAGCTGTATTTATTAAAAAAAATATTGTTTGGCTTCAAAAATATGTAGGAGTAATGGTTTCTAGACAATGTGCTATATTTATTTACTTGTTTACAGGTGAACTTAGAATACGGTCTGTAATGACCTTTTGTTCCACCATTTCAGGTGGGAAGAGTCTAGTGTGTGAATCATTTACAAATTCCCAGGTAGCTGTGACAAATGATAAACTTCTAACTCCTTTCTTCTGCTGCTCTAGTAATAGAATGCATTATGTTAAAGGTCCAGACTTTAATGTACTATCCTTAGTCTCGATGGCAACAAGTCTTTTTGATGGTTTTTGATTTTGGAATCATATAACCTTGATTTACATCTTTAGGGCAAGATGAAACATCAGTCAACACTTATAATACACACTTTAATACTAGGATTTACAACTTTTAGTTTGAAAACTGCTTGAAGGAGGGCAGATTTTTGCAAAAGATGAAATTACACAATTCTCTATTATCCTGATATCTTGCGTAGGCAGAAATGTAGAGAGATACTTTACAAAAGCATCATCAAATGATCATTTCACAAAAGTCTGACGTTACAGAAATACAGTATGTGATGTTAATTAGTGGGTTAGCTTCTCACTTTTTTTTATTATATCACCAGTTACATGCTGTCAGCTTTAGGTGATTGTAGAGATAACAAATAGGATAGAGCATTTATAATCTTTTTTTTTTTTTTAAATAATATTACAAGGGACAGAAGATTAAATACAAAGCAAACGTTTTGCATATAGGCTCTAGGCAGATGTGAGATCATCTCAACCAGTTTCTACCTCAGGTTAAAAAATTGAAGAAAAGTAATCACATTCTGTATTACAACAAAAGAAATGAATCACCACATTTAGCATAAACAAGCTGTAATAGTAATAGCCAATTTAAAGGTTCATTATCAAATACCAGTGCTGGTATTGTAAGCTTCAGCTTTCTATCAGCTGGTGAAAAGATACAACAGATGAAATGTTAAAAAAAAAGTACCAAAAGATCTCAAGTACAGGTCTAAATGACAGAATTCTTGTTTCTAATCTACACTAGACTAAAACTGCACCATTCACTGCAAAGGCAATTGTATGCTGAAGGATAAAATCTGGGTTATTTGAGGGAAAAAAAAAGGGATTTTTAGATTTCATTATTGGATTTTCTTCCAATTTGTAATGGAAATGAAATTTCAAACAAAAGTAACAGAGCCTCAGGCTGGCAGAAGTATGCCTGATGGATTGCTTCATGGCCTCAATTGAAGGAGGACTGTGCTCCCTAGCAGCCTGATGGGACTGTTGCCTAACAAAACCCAAAACCTAAAGAAATTATGCAGAAATTTTGTTAAAATGAGGCGCTTTTCCGCAGGGCTGGGGCCAGGAGTGGTGGCTGTGGTGTCACCTGTGAGGGCTGTTTTCTGAATGAGTGGTGCCATGTCAGGAAGATGCAAGAAGAAATGAGCAGGTTTTGTTGAATTAAGGATGACTGACTTCAGAGGGTGTCTGCTGAGGAAATGGCCTCAACTCTTCAGCGGTATTAAAGGCTGTATGACCAAGGCAAGGCAGTAGAAGAAAGAAGACAGGAACTCCCACAAGGGTGTAACCTGGAAGCTGGTAACTTCTGGCAGTGGTAGAAAGGTGGAGGAAGGTTTGGGCCAAGGCCTTGGTATCCAAGGAAGATGAACAAGTTCTGCTAAGAAAATGTTCCAGAAAGAACTACAGAGAATTATAGATACTGCCAAGGCTCATTCAGACTGGTATTCTCATCCATATGAGTGACAAGGCTAGTGGGGACACTCAGCAGACCACAGGTGACTACACAGCTTTGGGCTCAGTGTTTAGGAGGACAACAGTCCAGATAATGTTCCTCTCAGTTCTTCAGGTCAATCACCTCATTAGTAAAAGACAGATCCAACAGACTAATGCCAGCCTGCTTAGGTGGTATTGCTAGCAAGACTGGCTTCTTCGAATATGGTTTGAAAAAAGGTTAGAATTATTGTATGGTTTGGGTTGGAAGGGACCTTAAAGATCATCTGGTTCCAAACCCCCCTGCCATGGGCAAAGACACCTTCCACTACACCAGGTTGCTCAAAGCCCCATCCAGCCTGGCCTTGAATGCTTCCAGGGATGGGGCATCCACAGCTTGTCTGGGCAACCTGTTCCAATGCCTCACCACCCTCATAGTGAAGAATTTATTCTTTATATCTAAATCTACGCTCTTTCAGTTTAAAGCCATTGCCCCTTGTCCTATCACTACATGCCCTTGTAAAAAGTTCCTCTCCAGCCTTTTTGCTGGTCCCCTTCAGGTACTGGAAAGCTGCTATAAGATTTCCCCAGAGCCTTCTCTTCTCCAGGATGAACAACCACAACTCTCTCAGCCTGTCTTCGTAGGAGAGGTGCTCCAGCCCTCCGATCGTCTTTGTGGCCCTCCTCTGGACTCACTCCAACAGGTCCACATCCTTCTTATATTGGGGGCCCAGCGCTGAACGCAGTACTCCAGGTGGGGTCTCTCTAGAGTGGAGTAGAGGGGGAGAATCACCTCTCTTGACCTGCTGGCCATGCTTCTTTTGATGCAGCCCAGGATATGGTTGGCTTTCTGGACTTCAAGAGCACATTGCCGGGTCATGTTGAGCTTCTCATCAACCAACAGCCCCAAGTCCTTCTTGGCAGGGCTGCTCTCAATGCATTCTCTGCCCAGCCTGTATCTGTGCTTGGGATTGCCCTGACCCATGTGCAGGTCCTTGCACTTGGCCTTGTTGAACTTCATGAGGGTCACACAGGCCCACATCTCCAGCCTGTCAAGGTCCCTCTGGATGGCATCTCTTCTCTCCAACATGTTGACCGCACCACATAGCTGGGTGTCATTGGCAGACCTGCTGAGGGTGCAGTCGATCCCACTGTCCATGTTGCAGACAAAGATGTTAAACAGTGCCGGTCCCAATACTGACCCCTGAGGAACACCACTCATCACTGGTTTCCACTTGGACATCGAGGTGTTGACTGAAACTCTGAGTGTGACCATCCAGCCAATTCCTTATCCACTTAGTGGTCCATCCATTGAATCCATGTCTCTCCAATTTAGAGACAAAGATGTTGTGTGGGACGGTGTCAAATGGTTTGCACAAGTCCAGGTAGATGACATCTGTTGCTCTTCCCTTATCCACCAACACTGTAACCCTGTTGTAGAAGGCCACCAAATTTGTCAGGCATGATTTACCCTTAGTGAAGCTATGTTGGCTGTCACCAATCATCTCCTTCTTTTCCATGTACCTTAGCATAGTTTCCAGCAGAATCTGCTCCATGATCTTGCTGGGCACAGAGGTGAGGTTGACTGGCCCGTAGTTGCCCAGATCTTCCTTTTTTCCCTTTTTAAAAATGGGGGCTATGTCTCCCCTTTTCCAGTCAATGCAAACTTCACCAGACTGCCATGACTTCCCAAATATGGTGGAGAGCGGCTTTGCAAATTCATTCGCCAGTTCCCTTAGGACCCACGGATGCATCTCATCAGGTCCAACGGACTTGTGCACCTTCAGGTTCCTTAGATGATCTCAAACCTGATCTTCTCCTACAGTGGGCGGTTCTTCATTCTCCCAGTTCCTGCCTTTACATTCTGCAACTTGGGTGGTGTGTCTAGACCACTTGCCGATAAAGACTGAGGCAAAAAAGTCATTGAGTACCTCAGTCTTCATATCCCAGGTAACCAGGTCTCCCATTTCCTTCCAGAGAGGGCCCACACTTTCCTTAGTCTTCCTTTTATCACTGACATACCTATAGAAGCTTTTTTTATTGCCCTTGACATCCCTGGCCAGATTTCATTCTATCAGGGCTTTAGCTTTCCTAACCTGATCCCTGGCTGCTCAGACAATTTCTCTGTATTCCTCCCAGGCTACCTGTCCTTGCTTTCACTCTCTGTAGGCTTCCTTTTTGAGTTTGTCCAGGTTGCTATAAAGAGAGAAGATCCATCTGGCAAAGAGAGAGAAGAAATTCTGTGAACAATGGCTAATGAAGTGAGAAGGGCTTTAAATTAGGTTCATCAGGGAACAGGGACAAGTAAAGAAAACACAGGCGGTGGTTGGCTACAAGGGAGGCTTGCATATTCCTGCTCAGAAGGGAGGATATTTGGAGACTGAGGCAACAATCCCAAAGAATTAGAAGTCCATGTGAACTGACAGTGCTGTAGAGTGATTAGAACAGATAACAAAGATTTAGTGGGAAAGCACACAAGACTCGCGGATGGCTACATGTTGTGTAGAAAGAAGAGATGAGGAAGATGAGGAAGGGGCATTGCCCTATGTATAGGAGCTGTTTAATTGCCCAGAGCCCCAGGAAACTGCACATGTTGTCAGTACTCTCTGGACCAAGATCACGGTAGAAAGCTGCACTAACGATGATGTGTTGGGAATCTGTTACAGGATCTTCCAAGGGGAACAAAATGTTAAGGCTTTTTGCAAGCAACTAGTAGAAGTCTCCTGATAGCAAGACCTGACCCTTATGAGGATTTTCAATCTCCCAGACAGCTGTAAGGAAGACAGCATGAGTTCAGGCACCCCAAGAATTTTCTACGCTGCGTTTTGAGATAGATTCCCAAGGTTAACATAATGGCTGAAACACAGACAATGTTCTACTTTACCTCCTGCTGACAAGCAATGAAGAGCTGGTGCTAAATGTAATCACAGACATAGTTTTGGCTACACAGAAACAAGAGATTACTGAGTTTAGCTCTGGAGGTAGACTGTGAAGAACCAGCAGAGTTAGGAAACTGACTTGCTGGAAGGCATAGGTTATTTTGGGAAGAGGTCCAGTGGGACAGTAGTACGAGTAGTCAAAGTTCAGTTTATTGGAGTACAAGTTTTGATTCTTTTCTAGTGATTCCAATAATTTTGTATGTTGGGTGTTACGTGTAGCTAACTTGTGAAGTGTTACCAACAAAGTTTACAGCAAACACCTTACTTCCATCTTTCAGTCTTCTCTTTTTCTAACCCTAGTTTTCTTGCTGCTTCTGCACCACGTCTATTTCTTTTGCTCCCTTTACACACCTCTCTCCTTTTCCTTCACCTTTTCAAGTTTTCAATTATTTAAACATTTTCTTAACAGCATTACTGTTCTTGCTAGTAGCCCACTTGATTCTTTGTTCTACTTAATCTTTGCAGAGGTGGGAACAGTCATCAAATATTGTGAGGAATCAGAAGCAGAAACACATTGTGAGGAGTTAATGGATTGGTAGCAGAACCAGCAATTGCAGAACATATTCAAAAATCAGTAGTGTCCGGAAGTCTGAAACTTGGGAAGGAGGCGAAAAAATGGGAGAAAGAATGACATACCTTCCCTCATCCTGGAATATCTGCAATCCTAGTAAACTGCATTCAAAAGGGATTCACAGTAATGAAAAAGCATGACTTCTGTTTTGTTTTAATTAATCAAGTGTGAAAGTGCTAATGAGACAGCACTGCCAGCCTCGGGAACAACACATACTCAAATAGGAAGCCTGCTGTAAACTTACAAATACAGTTTCTTAAAGTCATATAGCTCTATAGAAGATGATGTACCTTTTGTAATAAAGAGAAGAAAGATACATATGAAAGAAATTTACAGCTGATCTTAGCCTTAGAGAAGGGAAAATAAGTTGGTCCCATGAGGAAAATTAAATAAATGTATAACCAGGTATAACGTAATATTTTATAATTATTGAACTCTTCAAGAATGATCTCACACACGAATTTTAAGACTGAATTATTTGCTTGCCTACAGAATAACACCAAAAGTTTGTAAGTGCAAATATTTTTTAAATAACATCTAATTGTATTTAATAACTTAATAAGAAAAGAAGACTTATATTCTTTGCCTCTCACCTTAGCAGACAAATCTGTATGAAGATATGGTTATATTCTTAGGAGATGTTTTCCCAGTTTCCAGTTGGAGCTGGAGAGTTTCTTTTTTCATTAACATTAGATCTGTTTAGAGTAAAATAAGAAATGAAGGGAAGTAGAGATCACAAATGGAATATTAGTATAATACTAATGGCATAATACTCTTGACCTTCCTTTTTGTTTCTTCCTCTAACTGGGTGCGGTGCTGAAGCAGTCAGAGATGTGACTCATGTCTAGAATAGCAAGAAGCAAGAACCTGGAATCTAGGCTCTTTCTGGCTTGAAAAGACAAACAGGATGTAGGTTCTACTGGGCTACTTCAACATAAGATGTAGGCTGAATCTGTTTGCTGGTTACGTTATAGTCGACTATGTAGTCTGGTTTCATTGAACAGGGAAGAAAAATTACGGCACTTTATGGAAACAGGCTTTAAGGAGAAAAGATTTGAGAGAAGAAAATGAATGTGCTAGATGACAAAAATAAGGAAGTGAATCTGAGAAACTGTCATATGGATAAAAGAGCAATCAAATATTTCTGGTGGAGGGCTGGAGGAGGGAGTACAAATTTTCAGTAATATTAGGGTGGTGTTGCCAGCTTTGATCATCATGAACGGATAAGACACCCCCTTCCTCTGCAAGCTTGATAATAACAAGGCTAAATTTTTACTTGTGTTTTGGAGGATAGACTTTCTAGACTTGCAGAAAGCTCTGTGTGTGTGAGCATGTGTGTCAAGAAGTGGACTCTGTTATATGTTAAATGCATGAGATATGAGGAGCCTCTACTTTCTTTTACTTTGACCAGAGAGAAGAATCCTTTACTATCAAAGAATTGATATAATTGTCTTTTCTAGGTCATTTCAGTACCACCCCTTGGCTTCAACCTCAGCCATGGACAGACCTTGCACTACTTAGCAATCTGAGGTGGAAGGATGATGTAGAACTCCCAAAGACTTTTTTGTTTAAGAATTTATTCCTATTGAATGATCTTTCCCCCAGCACTTTTGCTTCCAGGTGGACTACAGAGAATCCATTGATAACAGAATAACATGCCCTTTGGTCTAGTATGCATTATGAATGGGTGGTTTCAAGACTACAGCTATGCTCTATGCAAGCTCTCTGTACAGCAGAATACCACAGATGAAGAAGTATGAGAGAAGAATGAAACTGGAGGATTCCGTGCTGCATTCCTCCTTACCCTGTAGCTACTAGCTATCACAGATCCATACTGTTTTTTACTCCACTGATCTTTCTGTTATCAGCTGTCTCACATGTGCCTAACTGGCCTATAAGAGACTATTTCCTGAAACAATGAATGACAAATCTTAAAAAACACAATTATTCTATCCATAAAACCTGAATATAATTTTGAGTTTTTCATTTATAGAACCTATATAAGCATTACTGTTTACCTTGAAATACCTGATAATTAATTTTTCTGTGATATAATGGTCTCTTCTAGGTTGTTGTACCATCATCAGGTTTCTGAGAACAATATATTACTATGATTTGAATTTCTGGGTGAATGTGGGGAAAAAAAAGACTTTTCAAATGTTTTATTTCTAAATGAACTTATTTGGACTTTTTACTTTTTTCATACAAACCACTACTGATATTGAACTTAATTATACTTCTGAGAAGTTTTAATTGCTAAAGTTTTGACTATTTCCTTATCAGAGAGAAGCACTTCTAGGAATTTAAACAAGCCTAATGCTGCCAAATTGTATCCTCCCTTGTTCTCTACTCTTTCTGAGCCAGGCTATGTTTTTGCTAGAGAATGCTGAAATCTGGATTTCATTGTCAAGGAATGCTCTGGAAGATAAGTTTTTCCACATGATAGAGATAAATGTTTGGCTTTCGAGGTCTCTCTATTATAATTCTCAAACTTTTATTTTCTAAATGTGGGACAGAAGGAGTAAAAAAAATGTGTAAAATGTAAGTTCTGAGGGAGAGGTGAGTAGGCAATGTATAATAAATCTTAAATGTGCATACAGTTACCAGGTGTTCACATCTTGAAAAATCTGACACAGTTTGCTTTTTATGTTTTCATTTTTCTTTGTTGCCTCACACTTCCAAGAAAGAAGCACCTATAGGAATGCAGATCAGAGAAAGATGATGAAACAAGGGCTTCATGTTAACAGGATGCAGACTTACTTACCCATGGGTCACTTGTACAGATAGCCAATAATGGTACACACCTGAAGTCACTTCTCTCTGATGGCTGCTAGGCAGGATATATGAGTGAACTAAGAGACCTTTGATTCTTAAGGATGTGTGCCCACTGCTTACTTCCCAGCTTTTTTGACAGATGCAAGAGAGGCCAAGATTGAAAGGTGACTATTTGGCAGTAGTCTATAAGGAATTGGAAGTCTTTGGATCTTGTGTGATGTAGCTTGCATGTTTTAGACATTTTGATGCAGAGACGACCATAAGACTGGACCTCAGCAACTGACATATTTGTCAAGCTAATGGAAAAATAACAGCCAGTAATAATTGATTGATAATTACTACTAGGGCTCCCTATGAAGATTTGCTGAGGTCACTAATAGGAAACAGGGTAGTTTTGTAAATGTGATGTTCCATTGAGCAACACAATGGACATAAATTGGTCTCTTCTCCCAAGTAACAAGAGACAGGATGAGAGGAAATGGCCTCAAGTTGTGCCAGGGAAGGTTTAGGTTGGATATTAGGAAAAATTTCTTCACCAAAAGGGTTGTCAGGCACTGGAACAGGCAGCCCAAGGAAGTGGTTGAGTCCCCATCCCTGGAGGTATTTAAAAGATGTGTAGGTGTGGTGCTTAGGGACATGGTTTACCGGCCTTGACAATGCTAGGTTAATGGTTGGACCTGATGATCTGAAAGGTCTTTTCCAACCTAAAAGATTCTATGATTCTATTCTAAAACATCCAATATGCTGAACAATGGACTGTGGGATGTACAAACCTAAATGAGATCGTAAACTAAATGGGATACACAACTCGCATCTCAACTAAGCATACATCTGATGTCTTGGTCAGGAACTCATGACTAGTCATTTTGTTTACTTCTAGATGACAAAAGATAAGTTAGATCTCAGAGGAGAATGTAATAACCAGATGTGAATTCTCTTTCCCCTATTTCCCCCGCCTCCCCATCCCACCCAAGGGAACCAATTCTTTTAACTACTGTACAACACTCCTAACACAGAAGTCAGGAGCAGATTACCAAGAAAAATGACCAATGATCATCAAAAGATCTCCAAAACCATCTGAGTGGACTCTGAGCAAGGATCTAAGGCTACATTCTCTAATGGTTCATAATATTTGTAGCAAAATTTTTGCTTTGTCTCTTTAAATGCAATAGTTGTACTCCTTTTCTTGGGAAAAAAAATCATCATTTTGAAAAATCTTTTAAATAAAGGGATTTTGGAGTGCTAAATTCTTTCCTGTGAACAGTTGTTAGAAATCTGTGTGAAGCCAGAATACAGACAAGAGCTTAAATTCAAACCATCTTGTTTCAATGACTGCAGTCAAAACCAAAGCTTTAAATCAGTCTAAATGTGTAATAGTACTCAAAATTCTATTTCCAAAAGTGTATCCAACTTGCTGCTATAAAAATAATATGGTTTTTTTTCATGCTTGTTAGTATCTGCCAGCTCTCTTCAGCCAAAGTGCCAGGATTCATTTTTCCTCTGCCATTGCTTCATTTCAAAACTTTTTCAAACATTGTGTTTTGTTGTTGTTGCCATGAAGCTTGCTAGGCCACACACTCATCTCAGAAAGAAAAGGGAAACTTTATCTCTTACCTCCACAATGATTTTAGACATAGACGTTTGTAGTGCTAAAATTATTCAAATGCTTTTAACTGTCTTCTGTCACACTCACTGATGAGGTGACTTTGAAAACAAGTAGGTCCAACTCTTCTGATATTAGAAGAAAAGAAACTAATTTATTTCCTGTTCTTTAGTTTAACTATTAGGTTATGAAGGCATTTCTCTGAAGTATTGACCTTCACTGCATAAGGACCCATATGGATCACTGAGTCCAACTCCCTGCTCCTTGCAGGACTACCTAAAACTAAACCATATGACTAAGAGCATCGCCCAGATGCTCCTTGAACTCTGACAGGCTTCTCAGCCTTCTCTTCTCCAAGCTGAACAAGCCAAGTGACCTCAGCCACTCCTCATAAATCTTGCCCTCAAGGCCTTTCACTGTCTTGGTCGCCCTTCTCTGGACACACTCTAATAGTCTGATGTCCTTCTTATGTTGAGCTGCCCAATACTGCACACAGTACTCAAGGCAGGGCCGCACCAGTGCCATGCAGAGTGGGACAATCACCTCCCTCGGCCAACTATGCTGTGCTTGATGCACCCCCGGACATGGTCAGCTCTTTTGGCTGCCACGGCACACTGTTGACTCATATTCGACTTGCCATCAACCCAAACCCCCTGATCTCTTTCTGCGAGGCTGCTCTCCGGCCTCTTGTGCCCCAGTTTGTACATATAACCAGGATTGCCCCATCCCAGGTGGAGAATCCTGCACTTGGTTTTGTTAAATTTTGTATGACTGCTGATTGTCCAGCTCTCTAGTCTATCCAGATCTCTCTGTAAGGCCTCTCTGCCCTCAAGGGAGTCCACAGCTCCTGCCAGTTTAGTATCATTGGCCACCTTACTTAATACACATTCAATTCCTGTGTCCAGATCATTTATAAAAACATTAAAGAGCACTGGCTTTAAAACTGAGCACTGGCCTTAAAACTGAGCCCTGGGCTCAACTTGAGTCTATTAGATAATTTGTTATTGAATAGTATGCACATTCAGGCATTTACATATGCAGCAGCAAGCCTAACTATACAGTTAAGTCTAAGATGTGCATAAAGGATATTTAAGGATTGAAACATTAAGACTATTTGTGTGGATAATGAAATAATCTTTTTCAAGATCTGAATAAAAGTTCGTTGAATTAGTTCTTTAAGTATACCTGCTTTCTCAATAGATCTAATAATAGATAACGTCCCCCAGATCTTTTACATTTGGATATGTTAACAGTCAATAACAATAATACTGGTTTGCAAATTGCAGTAGGAGGCAAGGAAAATGAAAAACACGGTTGTTAAACAACATTAAAGAGGGATAGTCTAGTAAATGTTCTCTGTTTGCTCTCTTCTGCAGCTTGTGGCTAGTGAATGTCATCAACTGCAATATGCTGTATCAGTTACAGGATTTTTTAATTTGTCCTTCTTTCATGAATCATTTGCTTACCTACTATCTACTTTTCTTCCAAATAGTCTGTTCATTTCAAATTTCTGCCACTGTGCATGTTGAAGATAGAGGAGTATATTTCTTTTGAGAAAATGAGGATTTCTAAGTTCATTTTTCTTTCTCTTTTACTCTTATCCCCAAAGTTCAAACTTCCTAAACTTTAAAAAAGTATCATGCATTCAAATTTCCTTTGATCTTTTACTGTTTAATACTCTTTAATTCAACCATTACTTTTCTGAATGTCTGTTCAGGAAATCCTTTATTATACCTACTTATAAGGAGTTCCTAAACAGAAACATATGCGTGTGTGCGGTACATCTGATTTGTCTTGATACTCTATCTGTGTGACAAGTGTTCAGTAGATCTGATGAATGCTATGTGTATAACATTTTTTTGTGAATGCATTACACATTTTATCTGTGTATTGTGCATACTCAGCATTTCCAAAAATTGGCAAAAAAAAGTGTCCAAAGCTTTTAATTTTCATTGGGACAGGATTTTCTGACAAAGAACTGTGGGAAACTACATTGCTTCATTGCTCTTGGTCCAGAGATTTTCAGTTGCTGATGGCTCTAACAATCAGTGTGAACCTAGAAATGTGGATTTGCAGAGTGAAATCATTCATATTGAGAATGTGTTCAGCATTTCATTGTTTCTTTTACTTCAGGCAATTGGAATGCATCTTCTAGGTTTTTTTCCTCCAAAATTCAGTTCATATGTTCCAGGAGTGCTCTGTGATATGAACCAAAACATGATAAATGGGGACAATTGGAATATTTGCTTCAAGATCACACTCCTGATCCAAACAAAAATCTAATGTAAATACACACATAGACAGTAGGTTATGCTTGTTTGATTTCCTGTTTCTTGCAAATTTTTCCAAATAACTGTTCTCCTTTGCATATCTTTAGTTTCTCCTTCTACAATTATTTATGATTTTGTTTTGTGGAACATTTTGAATTAAGTTTACATGAAATATGATGAGTTAAGTTATGTTTAGGGGTTTATAGAGTTTGGTTAAAAAAAAAGACTAAATTTATCCTTTTTGTTCTTGGAATAATGTTCATTTTTCTTGTAAAACTATTTTGTGGCAGAGGGATTTAGGAGTAATAAGAAATAGTGATTTTCTTTTTAGCTTTTATAGAGCAAGAAAGGACAGATTTTTACGTAAATGTCAAGGAACAAGGAGTCTGGACAGTCACAGGTTATTTATTTGTATGAGTGACAGGAGGAACAATAGTGTTGTTGGCAGAAATTGAGCAGAGAAACATAATCAAAAGGTAAACTACGGAGCTTAGTTAGAGATGGTTAAAAAGAGTCACAGAATACATGGTGTTCGGTTAGTAGCATACAAGAGACTTCATCTGTTTGGAGTTCCTGTGTCTCTGAACAGAGTAAAAGCAAAAATGTCGTCATTAAACAGTTTGCAGTGGGCTTTTATGAACTGTAGAATAAATTTGACACATAACACTTTTGAAGAACACTGTATGGAATAAACCAGCCTGGAATATTGTTTAGATTAATTGTTGTGACTGTGATCTTCCATTATGGTTATAAATATTCTTTATATAATTTGGGGTTATGTGTTTTCCTTCTGAACTTTTCCTTTGACAATAAGACTTTATTCTTAGCATGCAATTTAGACAGCTTATGCTTAACGAAATGTAGCTCACTTTTTCTGTATCTGACATGTTTTGTATTGTGTGGCCTGTATCTTATATTTTAAGATGTCTGTGTAAAAATAAAAAAACAAGCAAGAGAGCTTGTGGGTTTTTCTTGCCTTTAAACCATAATCTTATGCATTGCTGAAAATATAATTTTTAAAGATCTTTATAATCTATTACCTCAGTTTCCTTTTCCATGAATTTAGACTAAAGTATCTTTTTAACATTAATTTTGACATGCATCTATAGTCATACATATAATATCCTTAGAAAGTAAATTAAAAGTGTTTAATAACCAACATACGTAATGCTGCTTTCGACATTTTGGGTCTCTTTAGTTTGTTGTCACCTGTTGATCACAGCTTGTGTGGTACTGGACAGAACTCCAACATTTTAAAAGAAAAGGTAGTCAAATTCCCAAGCTGACTTACAGGAATAATCTTCCTTTCTTGCTCCTACCATGCACACTCATCTACTATAACTGAAACATAGAAGGACACTTGCCATTTAGAATTGCATAAATACAAACTGAAAAACTTTTGAAGATTTACAAAATTAAACCCAAAACTGTTCAGCTTTGTTCTTGCATTAATTTTGTGATTTCTTGATACTTTTCATAAAATTATTTCCAGAATAAAAATAAAGAAAAAAAGCGATAAAGTCCTTTAATGGAATTTAAATGCAAGTGAGAATAAAATAATTGTTGTTAGAGATCCAGATTAACATTGGATGGATATTATTCCTTGTTTGGTTGCTTAAGTGGGAACAGATTTTTCAGTATTTCTCCTTTTTTCAGAGAGACATCTTTATGCTAGTGGGCATATAACTTCTTTTGTGCGTGTGCTTGTGTGTTTCATTTTAGTATGCATCATCACATTGTTTAGTAAAATGAATAAATGAAGGGGCTCTTTATTTTTTATGTACTGATATATGTGGTTTATACTTTGTATGCTTTTAATTTAGTAGGGCAGTACTTTCCATTAAAAGATGGATCTCATTACAAGGAATGTTGTTATGGAACTGTGTGCATTAAGTTTAATTCTCACTCAATTTAAAAGAAATACTTTGGAAACAAATGCATCAAAGCACAGGAAAGTGGTTAGTTGGCATTCTGTTTTTAAACAGATGAGCAAATTCATGTGATGAGTGGGGCCTTTGGGGCAAATAAAGCAATCAAATCATCTTAAATGGGGTTGCAGAATCTGTGTAAATGACCCTGCTGATCTTTCTGCAGCTTTATGGCTTTTCTTTGATGACCACTTGTCCTTTCCCTGCTACTAAAGAAATTATGTATTTTTTTTCTTCTAAAGTTGATCAGTTAAATGGACAAACTGTTTCATTCTTCCTCTGGATGCTGGATACAAAATACTTGTCACTATCATAAAAAGAAATAGTCCCTTCTAAAGGACTCAAGGAATTCAGATCCATCTTATTCACAGAACAAATACCCTATTCGTTAGCAAATTGTATTCTTAGTGTCCAATTCAAATCCTATATTGACCTTCTATTGCCAAAATCTTGCTTACATTAGTTTTAGCTTTAGGAATAGAGTTTGATAGTCTCAGTCTGATTCCTAGCAAACAGCTGTGCACATCACAAGAAAACTTAGCAGATGCTGCTGAGTTTCGTATGTGTAGAGAACCTTAGTAAAGGTAAAACAAACTGAAAAGACAAAAATGTAGAACTATCTATTTATTCTCCGAAGTAACATCTTATATGAAAATGCAGTAAGTTTCTCATAAGATTCAATGAGGTTTTGGCTAATGTGTCAATTAGTTTGTCAAGCTACATTTCTATTATAGGAAAATGAATGACTGTTTCTTTAGCACTCTCCTGAGTTCTATATACATGCAGAAGGGAAGAATAAATACAGTGATTACTTTCTCTAAAATCCATGGGAAAAAGATCTGAATTTTTAATAATTCTGTTTTTTAAACCTTACTTATCTTTAAATACCTACCTATCTGTATCTGGAGTAAATCATCACTTGCAGACTTAGTTCCTGATTCTACAACTAATCCAGATGATCAGCACTGGACCCAGGAGGAAATCACTTCACTTCAATGGAAGTTTTTAAGGGAACACCACCAGAAAAATATGGAATTCATGCCTACAGGGATTGTAATGCTGTTAGGTCCTCTAGCCTAAACTTTCTTTAAAAGTTGAATCTTCTTTCTTTGCTTTTCATCGCTCCTGAAAATATTTTTTAAAAAAATTACATAACGGATATTTCAGGATTTTAATTTGTTGAAATTTTTTAGCTACAAGGAAATATTTTCTTTCTTAATATAAATTTTCTCATTGTTCTTTGAATTTTAAAGCTGCCATATAATGGCATATTATTGCTCATGACACTAAGTGGTAGATTTGTGTTATGTTGTGTTTTGTTTGTTTTTTGGTTTTTGTTTTTTTTTTTTAACCCAGAAATAAACATTACATTTAGATTATTAATTCTAAAAAGAATAGAAAAGTAGTCTTCTGCAGGCAAAGGGGTATAAATTCTCAAGTATGCTGTGGACTTAGTGATGGTTTAAAAAATAAGCAATTTACTCAGCAGTTCATAAGGGCATTGATGAACCAAAACTAAGGCAGTGCTGTTAAATACGTTATTTTATGAGTTAAATATATCTTAAATCCCTATAATTCTCACTCCTGGCCAAATATCTGTTTCTGAATCAAGAGACATGTTATTAGACCCTTTGGAACTTCAAATTCTATAAGTTACATAATTTCTGACACCTTAGGCTTGGGACATCAGTCTCATGGTTACTGGCCTTTTAAACTTCATGGCATGCTTTTAGCCTTTCATCTGTTGTGCCAAACTCAGTCATTATTGTCTGAGCCAGTTGGATAGAAAAAGCAGGGCTGTCTGGCTGTTCTGGCAGGCAGAGCTTCCCAGCTGGTCTATCTATAGCTGGTCACTGCTAGATCTCCAAGTAATTAGCAATTTGGCCCTGGTGAAAAACTTTCAAATGGGAGGAGGTGCCTGAACCAGACAGTAAACCACTGTCCCTTTCCCATTGTTGGGCCTAATAAACATAATATGGTAGATGGTACACACTTGTTCCCTAATTCCTTAATGTTCAGCTTTTATCCCATCTGATTCCTATGGGAGATTTCTTTCAGAGAGCTGACCAAGGTCCTGACAGAGTTAATGACAGAAATTATGCAGCTGAGTATTTCAATACCTTATTTGTTAAAAAACAAAACAAACAACACCCCTCCAAAAAAAAACAAATCCCAAACAAACAAACAAACCAAACCAACCAAACAACAAAACCAAAACAACAACAAAAAACCCTGACCACCCCAAAACAACTCTTTTTCCCCCTTCATAAATTTTGAGTGGATGTGCAAAGGAAATTTAATGTGCATAGCTGTTTGATGTAATCCACACTTCGAGTTAAAAGTTTAGGCTTCCTTTGTGATTAGTGGGTAAAACAAATAGGACTGTAGTTCTGACGCTTTAAGACAGCGACAGTTCATCTCCCTCACATTGTGTGAATATATTTTCAGTAGAGGAACAGGTTCCACAACATGTGAATGGTGCTTTCCTAAAGTCACCTTTTGGAGAACAACTAAAAATAGTTCCTGAATGCTCAGGCATCTATGGATTGTAATGTAAACATTTTTAGCTTAACGATAAAGGCAAAAATTAAAACAATTTTTGGCTTAAGGATAAACGGCAAGGTTTGTAGGGACAGATGGTAACTTTTATCTGACTGCATCATTGTATTGCTTGAAAAACAACATGCTTTAAGCATGCTAAGCCCATCTTCAGGGGAGAATTATGCTCCAAAAATAGGATCTGCTGAAGTAAATTTAGTATGAGCAAGTCAATGGAAAGGTGGAGGAAAATGATGTGTTTAAAAGAATTCAGATGCCTAGAATGATTTTTATTTTTTCCGTCCATAGCAGAAATTTACAAATCTAAAAATCACCTTTAATTTTTAATTTTTATTTCATATTACATTTTTATTTTATTTTATATTATATGAGTATACTTCTACCATATACGTATCAACACACTGGTGAAAATACTCACTAAGGACATGGAAACAAGTGATTAGAAGTGAAGGTGGCAACTGCATTGGGAGTTGAGCCTTTAACATCCTGGATGCATACTTTCTCTGCTGATATACTAAAAAATACAGATACTTCCTTAAAGTTGTGGGATGTAGTGGCACTAACATAATCATTTTTCCCTCCCTTGTTTTGTGCAACACAGATATGTATGACTAAGTATGGATTAGAAGGGGTAAGCAAACAGGTGCCTGATTTATAGATCCTAAAGCAATACTTAGAGATCTTTGTTGGTGTCCATTATGATGCATTTCTGGGCATGGCTGTGATGAGAATTTCAGGTACAAATAAGAACTTCTTGGACAAAATCCGAGTTTCTCTACACTGAAGAGTGCAGCGTGGGTTTGCGTGGGGAACTACATCTTGTGCTAGAAACCTGCAAGAAAGCCTACATCCTTTTACAGACCTGCCTCCTTGTTTTTAAATAGCGATCCTCCCACTTAACAATAATTCCTATTCATAGGAGAGATATCTCCTTTCCTAGAAAACGCATCAACTGCCTTTGAATCCCTATCTCTAAGTGAGACAGTCAAGTGTTACTTCTGGCAATGATTTGAATATTTCCATCCACATTTAGGTTTATCAAGATCAATTGCTCATGAAAGGTAGAACATATTGAGCCCAAACTAAAACTTTCCTTCATGTATTCTATTAATTTGCTGTGATCTTTGAACATTTTTCAGACAAATCACCTGAATCCAGATCCCAAGTATGTGCAGTATTTTGCATCTCAACGGGATCTTGGAAAGCTACAGAGTTATAAGACTATGACCCATCTTAGCCACAACTTTTCTCATTTCTCCTGCATTGCGAGGAACAAAGTAGAGATGATCTACATGAAAGTTTTGGGGTTTTTTTTTGTTATGCATATTAACTAGAAAAAAAATCACATAACACCTTCAGGGTAACTATATTATTGGAAAGTGATTTGCTAGCTGATGGTTAATTGCAAATTGATAGTTAAGTTCATTTTAGGCAACTGGAGATTGAGGCAGCCAGAGTTAGAGACTGTCTTTGAAAACAATTTCCTAATTCATGTGGAGTTTATAAGTTTCCATTTGTAAAGCACTTCAATATATCTGCATAGAGTTGACATTCAAAATATAATATATTCCTGTATTTGAAACTGCCAGGAAAAAATGTCTGTCCTTTGCTCCTCTTGCTGGAGCACCAGCCATGAGGGAGTGGGAATGTACTAGGTCATCTTTTAAGGAATGGTGTAGGGACTATTCCATTAAACTTGAGCTTGCCCTCTGAAAGGAGGACGCATGGACATCCTGAGCATAATCATATGTAAGTAAATCTTTTTGACCAGTTCAAAGACTGTGCATGTGAAATATGAACTTTACTGATCTTTTGCATTTTTAGATTTTGTGGTATTCCTCCTCTCTGTCCCTGAGGTCACATTCAGTCTGAATTTCAGTGCAATGTAGCTGACACAATGGGCCATATTTTTCCATTAGATATATAGTGCCAGAAAACCTTGACGTCAATGGGAGTTCTGTGTATGCCTGTGAGGGGAGAATTTGTCCTGCTGTGGTTTCCCTATATTATTGTGTATTTTCAAACAATATTAAAGGGCAGCCTCTGTCTGTCTTTCAAAGTGCAGCTTTGCCACCCAGATTTCAGAGGCTTTGGCTGGGTTGTTACTCAGCGTGGAACTTGAGAAAGAGATGGAAAAATTCACATGTACACAATAGAAGTACAATTTTCTTATAGGAAAACCGCTGTTCAAATGCTTCGGGGGGGGGGGTGGGAGGATTTGCCAATTTAGCAGTTAAGTAGACTTTTACACAGTACCATATGACACCACAATGTCCCCACATGACAAGTCTCTCAGAAATTGTGGAGTACATTGATACATAGTATTTGAAGTGAAAGGAAGATGACAAATCAATATTTTATATTGACCAACAGAAAAATTACTTTACAGACACTGTGTCCTGTAGATCCATTGGAACTTATTGGTTTAAGTGTAAAGTAATTTTTTTAACAAGTCCTGCTTTACAATCTGTCAAAATAAGCTGTAAAGCTTGTGTACTGTATATAATTATCTCTTCTGGTTTGGCTTCGCAGACCAGGGTTTGGAAGGTATTCAAATTTATAGTTTTGTTTAATTAAAGTGTTTTAATTAACCTACTGGTATAGTCATTTACTCATCATGTAACTGGCTTCCAAGATGCTTTATATGCACATTTTTTATCAACTACATTGTATGTTTTTGTAGATCTCTTCCTTTTTTCAGTGGATATAAGAAAATGTTTATTTTCATCATTTAGTTTTTCTTTTTATGGTCTGATCACAAATCAGTATGTTAGACTGACTGAAGCATTTAGAAGACAGTATGAGCTCAGAAGAGAAATTTATTTTCTTCTTACAAACCTAAAGCTTAGTTAGAAGCCTACATCATATTTTGATCAGTGGATTTAGGTATATCAGAAAAAAAAAGATATAATTAAAATTATTCATAACAGTATCTGTACTTGAGCTAAGAAAAATTAGTGAGTAATTATCACATTTTCAAATTAAATTGCACAAGTTAGAAAGCTGAACAGGTATTTGTTTTGCTTTTGGAGTATAATGGGTTTAAGCCATGGAGTTACAGAAGGCTACCCTTTTTTCTCTTTTCCATGACATTACCTGCTACACTTAGATCTTCTTATTCTTTTCATTTAGACCTGTATATATCTTTAGGATCATATATCTCCTTGTCTTTTCACCAATGACTAGGAGATGACTAGAAGTAAAAGTGGGACCATTCATATTTTCATGAGTCTTGGTCAGACACATTTGAAATACTTCCTCTTTTTTTTAGATGATTCCAACTAATTTAGGTTTCTAATTAAAATTAAATATTTATGCATTATCTCAAGTACAAAGGAACTCACTTTGCTCATGTGATTCTGAAAAACGTGCAGTAGCAAAAAGAAGGCAGGCTTATGGCTTGATAAAAATTAAATGCTTCAATGGGAATGACTGAAAAATAATAAGGTAAAGTTCTTGTTGACTTTTATCAGAGTTTTTTTTTCATATTCAAGTCTTTTTATCAGTTTAAAATTCTACAAATATTAATCTGGTTTAATTTATACTTTTAGTAGAATCTTTTCCTGACACATTTTTTTTTGTCTAGAGCTTTTGGATTATGTTTTGTTGTCCTAGAAGTATAACCCAGTCAAATGCTGGATTGTGGATTTCTGATCCACAGCTCTTTTTTAATACATACTGTGTCATTCTTTGTCTTCAGAGCATGGACAGTTTGTTTTTATTAGAACTCAGACTGAAAGAATGGCTTATTAGCCTGAAGTGAAGATAAATGAAGGGAATGGTATGATGAACATAAATAGGGAATGTTTATTCGCTATTACTTGTAAGGTAAGAAGTAAAAGAATACTAATAAAATTAGGAGGCATCAGGTTTTAAATGAAAGTACTATTTCTATGGAACATGTAACTGAAGCATGGAACCGAATAGCACAAGATTTTCTGGAGGCCAAAAGTACAAATGAGTGCAAAGAGTTAATAGACAAGCCATGGAAGAAAAGTCCCACATGAAG
The DNA here is from genome assembly GCF_047370975.1 of Nipponia nippon. NCBI lineage: Eukaryota > Metazoa > Chordata > Aves > Pelecaniformes > Threskiornithidae > Nipponia > Nipponia nippon. The sequence continues at coordinate 34,218,888 of NW_028262402.1, forward strand.
GCTATTAATCTAAAGATCTCAATACAACCATTAGCTCAGAAAGACTTATAGTTGAGGTTGTCAGAAAATAAACCAGTGGAAGTAATCATGGCATCTTTTCTTGTTCATATACTCTTTTCTTAAATGTACACTCTTGGCTACTGTCAGAGCCAGCATTTTCAAATTAGATGGCTTTTTGACCTCAGCTTGTACAGATATTCTGTTGCTAGGCATGTCTGAGCTGCAGAGGGATGCCAGTCAGCCTGGAGTGTTGGTTAGGACAGCAACCACCATGTGTGCTTCACTTTTAAACCCATTGAAAACATCATTCAGAAAGTTGCATCTTTGAGGGTAAATATGAACACCACCACAATGAAAATAAAAGCCTCTGTGTTACCAGAATCAAATCAGAAAGAACATATCTAATTCACCCACTAAATTAATATAAAATCAATGATGGGTTTCTGTGAGCTTTGAGCCTGTCAGTGGAGAACATGACTTTAGAGACAACATCAGGTTCTTATCTTACTGAAGCCCATACCTAATTAACATGCACAGCCTTCCCTCTTTGTGCCCCTGTTTGCTCTGTGTAAACAACTTGAAATAGCTGTTTTCCCCTTGTGTTCAAACAAGCAAAGACCGTTAATACTATGATGAAAATTAGTAACAGGTGAAAGATCGTGTTTAACAATGTTGGGACAAAACAGTCATTTGCCTTACTCATCATATGCAGTAAAGAAGTGTGAGGGAACATATGAAATCACTGAGATTTACATAGGTGCATTTGGCTGCCTTTTCATTTTTACTTGCACCACACAAGAGAAATTGGATTTGGTTCTCTCTAAGGATAAACTATTATCAGAATACATATGTGATGTGATCAAATGCTAGTTAGGGTGTTTCTTGTGTAGAAAGAGATTGTAACACTGTTCTATACAGATTTCAATTTGTGATTATTCAATTTGTTTCTTTCTATGTGCTTTGTCACCATTGTCTGTGCTTTTCTGAGGCTTGTTTTTTCATACACAAAGAAGATGGAATATTTTTTTTAGGTATTCTAAATAAGTTTCTATCTATTCCAAAAGTCCTCTAAAAAGCAGATGTCCTCTTCACATTTAAATGTCCCTTAAGATCCACTTTTGCCTTTCTTGCATTTTCAGTGTAGAAAATATTCACCCAAATTTCCCTCAAATGAATACATATATGTTCCTACTGTTAATTGTTAAAAAAAGCCTGATAAAACAGATGAGCTCATTCATAGCCAATTCAAGTTAGAAATCTCAGTCACTGTGACACCATTATGTTTGCTTTCAGAAACAGAGATTTCTGCTGAAGATTGTTAGCAAGAGCTGAGCAGTTGTTCCTAGCTGCTGAGCTCTATGAAAAAAAGTCCTATCACACAGCCATACATTCTAAAAGGACTTTTACAGACTAGTATTTCAACCTAATTCATTGCACTAAGAAATCACACAGAAACTCAATACAAAATCAGCTTTAAGATAGCCTCTATCATACCATTTCTTAGAGTTTGATTGGTAAAGATCAAGAACGTTCTGGGGGAGGGGCTGTAAAAAATAGCAGCTGCTTGTCAACATCTTTTGAATAACTCTAAAGGAGCTATTAAACTGCAAAATGACTGCTTTCTAGATACTCTTCTGGACAGTTTGTAAACCATTTGCTGAAGACTGGTGCACCTAATCTGCATTAACTAGCACCTCAAACTGACTCTATTCAACACATTGCAGCAGTGTTCTCAAGCTTCTGCTACATACCAGAAATTCATGTATTTGAAATTAGCCACAGTTCAGTAAGCTGGAGGTGACATTGTGGCTCCTATAATTCAGCATACCTCACAAAAAGATGAGAATACTGGCTTCAGGTCTGAAATTCTATTGTGTAAATGTTCACATACACACACTTAGTTCTCACTACTGTACTGGGAAAAAAAAAGACAGAAAAGGGATTTGACTGCAACAAACTGTAATTTAGCTTCTAAACAAAAGAAAAGTTTCCAAATTATTTTTTTTCTTATGAATTGCATGAAAAACATTAAAATCATTACTGACTTTAGCAAATGTGTGTATGGCCAAGACTGATTGAAAAAAGACTGCTGGTTAGAGCATCAGTCTGATGAAAATAAGGAATACTGATCCAGTGTTTCTCCATCAGTAAAGAGTTATACTTTCTACATGGAAATTAAGAGCTATTCTATGTATGACTCCAAGTGAGACAAGTATATGTCATGGTCTGAAAATGAGATGGTGTATTGCTCCAGTATTTAACATAAAAAACCCTCCATTTTAACATGTGGAATGTTCAACTTTTTCTTACCAAGAGTTTTGTGAAATATTCAATAAGGTTCAACTTAAATATAGAAGTACCCATGCTATTTTCCAAAAATATTCCCCAGATTAAAAATGTACCACAAATGCAGCTGGGATGATAAGAAGCCCATAGCCCAGGTGTTATGAGGAGGAATCAGCTTTTATGAAGAGGAATCAGCTTCTCTACTTGCTTATTTAACCTCAGAAATACAGTTCAACAGCCTGACAGACAGACGCTGAGACCTAAATAGAAGGATTCTCAGCAAGGGAGCTGCATGTTTTTTTTCTCCTTGTCTTCACATCTCTCTACCATGAAAACGCTGCATACCACATCAGAAACATGAGCAGACCTGGACTTTGGCTTTGTTTTTTTTTTTTCCCCTTTGGTGGCAGCTCATTTGGGGTAAACTTTTTATTTCCTGCTTTGCACTAGCATAAAGTAGTTGAAGTCTTTCAAAAACAGGGAAAAAAAAAGAAAAAAAAGGCTTTCTGTGTTAACTGGGACATTAAATTAAAAACAAAACAATACGTTGTATTCTACTTAGAATAGAAAACATTTTTTTATGTGCCCTTCATATGAAAACCAAGTAAAAAGTCCATTAGAACTCTTTATCCTTTCACTTGCCCTCTTTTCTTCTGTCCCTTCCCACTCTCTCTCTTTTCCTCATCTCCCTCTCTCCCTTCAACTCCCCTTTTTGTTCCTGGAACATTCTGTTTCTCTTATGAGCTAACAAGTTTGATGTGGCCCTGTGTCTCATTCCCTTCCAGGCTTGCAGCTGTTTTGGCAACAGAAGAAAAAATCCCCATAACAAATCAAATAAAAGCCCATTCTGTGAAGAGGAATTGAAAACAGCAGGCCTCAAAGAGGACTGCACATGAGATGCCTTGTTCTGGCTTTCAACACGACTCAAATCAGAAACACATTACCATAATCTGAAACAGCCCACTGCTAACACAAGACAGATGGTGGGTAATAATCCATGCATCATTAATAAATAAATTCCAGCATTAAAGGCTTTACAAAGTATGACAACATTATCCAGGCAAAATTACTGCCCCTTTTCCACCCCCAACGTTATTTCACTCTCTTGTGGGTCTCTTTCACTCCCTTTCTCTCCCTTTTAAAGTGATTGTACTTTTGAAGGAAATTAAACATGGTGCAAGTTTTAATCAGATGAAACCCATCTTGGTGTACAAGTCTGAAACTCCAGAAGGGAAAAATAAAATAGCTGCCAAAGTGTAATACCTCCCATGTACTTCTATTGGATCAGCAAATGACAATTTATTGCATTGCATTCCACTAGCTGTCTTTGCCCTCTCTTGTATTCTACTACTCTTATATTTCACTACAAATTTCAAGCAAGAGTTTTGGCATTGTGTTTTCCAATAAATTGAAAGATATATGTATCATTTCTCAGCTTTCCTTCTACAAGCTATACCATCTGCCTTCTTCCCTTTCTTCCTCACCCATTTCAGAGATAATTTTGGGTAAAATATATACCTTTTAACTTTTACAAATGTTGGAAAGTATTTAAAATAAAATAAGATGTACCTACCACAACGCATTTGTGCCTGACCAACATGAGTATATCACCTGCAAGGGGAAGGGAGAACAGATGGGGTGAAATTTTTACAGTGTGTTACACAGTTATAAGTACAGAGCTTGAATCCTAGGTGGAATTTGAAATCTGTATGTTTCCAGAGTTCACAGTGTTACACTCAGCATTGGGATGCAAGCTATCATAAAGACAGAAGTGGACCTCGATGTTTGGTTGTGTATGTGTAGTGGGTTGACCTTGGTTTGCCACCAGGTGCCCACCAAGCCACTTTATCACTCCTCTTCTTCAACAGGACAGGGGGAGAAAATGCAGGAGAAAATCTCGTGGGCTGAGTTAAGGACAGGGAGATCACTTACCAATTACTGTCACAGGCAAAACAGGCTCAATTGAGGAAATGAATTTAATTTATTGCCAAATAATTGTAATAGAGGAAGATGGTGAGAAATAAGAAAAAAACTAAAAACACCTTCCCCCACCCCTCCCTTCTTCCCAGGCTCAACTTCACTCCTAACTCCTCTACCCTCTGCCCCCTGCCTGAGTGGCACAGGGGCATGGGGAATTGAGCTTGCAGTCAGTTCATTACCCTTTGTCTCTGTCTCCCTTTCCTCCTCACGCTTTTCCCCTGCTCCAGCATGGGGTCCCACCCGCAGGATATAGTCCTTCATGAACGTCTCCAACATGGGTCCTTCGCATGGGCTGCAGTTCTTCAAGAACTGCCCCAGCATGGATCCTTTCCACAGGATGCAGTCCTTCAGGAGTGGACTGCTCCAGTGTGAGTCTCCCACGAGGTCACAGGTCCTGCCAGAAAACCTGCACCTGCATGGGCTCCTCTTCATGGGCCTCATCTTCTGCCAGGTGCTTGTTCCTGTGTGGGCTGTCCATGGGCTGCAGCTTCCTTCAGGGCATGTCCACCTGCTCCACTGCAGACCTCCATAGGCTGCAAGGAAGTCTCTGCTCTAGCACCTGGAGAACCTCCTCCCCCACCTTCACTGACCTTGGTGTGTGCAGGGCTGTTTGTCTCACATTTTCTCACTCCTTTTCCCCAGCTGTTGTTGCACAGCTTTTTTTTACCCTTCCTTAAATATGTTATCACAGAAGTGCTACCAACATCACTGATGGGCTCAGCTTTTGCCAGTAGCACATTCTTCTTGGAACCGGCTGAAACCGGCTCTGTCTAGCATGGGGGCAGCTTCTGGTGTCATCTCATAGATGCTTTCCCTGCAGCCCCCCTGCTGCCAAAACCTTGCCAAGCAAACCCAGTACAATATGAAAACTACCATGATTCCATGTGAATGGAATATATTTCACCCTAAACATTACCCTGATTCCTGGATTTTCCAGTTATTTGCTTTGATGGTTCACTAATGAAACTATTGCCTATGAACTGAGCTGAATCAATGGATACAGCACCATAGCTGGGAGCAGCGGGTTGGCTAAAATCCAATCCAAGTAAATTCCAGTATAGGTATTTATATTTTGAATTACATTAATTCAATTGGACACTCTCTGTATATTTATTATAAATTTTAATTCCTAAAGCAGACCTAAACTGTCTTGTAACATTCAGTACCGTGCAATGTTATGTCCAATTGTAGTAGCGATTGAAATTCTTCCTGGCTTATATACTTGTTTACTTCCCTTTCACATGGCAAATTAGATAGATGTAAATTTTTTTCTGTATAATGAAATATCCCAAATGAATGGTTTTCCCAGTTAATTGGTGGAGTTGTATATCTTTTTTCAAAAGGATTTCTAGGCTGGTAGTGCAAAAAGACCCCTGTTTTTCATGTATGTTGCAGCTATGATTGTGAGTGTCTTTGGCCATAGCTATGTCCTTGTGGCTTACTGCCTGAATTCCTACAAAGAGTTCTACGTGGGAAGCTCTGAAACACCTACAGAAAGCTTATCTTCTGAAAAAAAAATGTTATGCTTATTTATTCACATCAGATCAAACAAATGTTATAGTGCTGGACCACATTTCGCCAGAGAATCTCTTCCAAAGCATATATTTCTAAGGTCAATAATGGAATAAAAGTTATTCCCAGGCATGTTCCCAGGTTCATTTTTTTGTCTAAAAGGTACTTTAACATTTAGGCATAGCTGTCTGAGAAATCTGCCTTACACCATAGTAATGGATAAAGTCCAGATATCAGTAAGAGTGCTGTCAGCAAACCCCAAATTCTAAGGAGACTAATGGAGAGGTCTCAGTGGAGTGTGTACTACACAGTTTATTTACTTATTGGTTCATCATTAAATGGATTTATTTACATTTAGGGCTGCTGCCTTAAAGCAACCTGTGAAACAACCTCGTTTTCTCCGTCTTTAATTAACTTAAAGCAATAGGAGGAGTGATTTAAGATAGTAATGGTACAATATACCAAAAAGTTAAACATCCAGCTTCATTCTTTTCCAGTGTATTCTAAACAGTTTCTATACTGTAATGCGTCTTATTTAAAAAAAAAAAAAAGAAAAAAGAAAAAAGTAGTTATATTCTTTTTAAAAATTAATTTAGGAAGGAAGGAAGGAAGGAAGGAAGGAAGGAAGGAAGGAAGAAAGAAAGAAAGAAAGAAAGAAAGAAAGAAAGAAAGAAAGAAAGAAAGAAAGAAAGAAAGAAAAAAGGAAGAAAAAAGGAAGAAAGAAAGAAAAAGAAAGAAGAGAAAGAAAGAAAGAAAAAGAGAAAGAAAGAAAGAAAAAGGAAAGAAAGAAAGAGAAAGAAAGAAGAAAGGGAGGAAGGGAGGAAGGGAAGAAAGAAAGAAAGAGAAAGAGAAAGAAAGGAAGAAAGAAAGAAAGAAAGAAAGAAAAAGAAAGAAAGAAGGAAAGAAAGAAAGAAGGGAAGAAAGAAAGAAAGAGAAAGAGAAAGAAAGGAAGAAAGAAGGAAAGAAAGAAGGAAGGAAGGAAAGTAGGAAAGAAAGAAAGAAAGAAAGAAAGAAAGAAAGAAAGAAAGAAAGAAAGAAAGATGGAAAGAAAGAAAGAAAGAAAGAAAGAAAGAAAGAGAAAGAAGGAGAGAAAGGGGGTAAGGGAGAAAAAGAAAGAGGAGGAAAGGAAAGAAGGAAGGAGAAGGAAGGAAGGAAGACAGGAAGGAAGGGCAGAAGGAAGGAAGGAAGGAGGAAGGGAGCAAGGAAGGAGGGAAGGAAGGAAGGACGCAAGGAAGGAAAGAGGTTAGTTATGAGTTTTCCTGTGGCTAAATGGCTGGAAGGAAAAAAGGCAAGAGAAGGGAAACAGTGTGCACAGATGAAATCAGCAGATGTATCTCCATAACCTTTGAGTGATATTTTGCACAGAAACTGAATCAAACTTGTTTTCAGTTTGAATCACTAGCAGTAGAATGGCAACTAGTCAAAAGAATAAAATAAAAATAATCAAACTTTTCAAGTGAAGATTTTGGATAGACTGTTATTAAGTGTTTCCATCCAGACATTTGACCCTTAGGAAATTCAGAAAACAAAACAGCTTTCTTTCCTAAACACACTCATGCTCCTTTAAAAAGAAGATCACTGTCCAGACCAAACCAAAACATACCACAGATACTGTTCAAAACTGAAAACTCTTCAGCTCTGCGATATTTATATCATCACAGCAAGTGTAAGGCTGATATTACTTGCAAAGAACTGACTGGAAAAAGCATTCACATTTACCTACATATGTAAACATTCTATAAATTTATTTAACATATTCCATTACCCTGTTACAATTACAGTAAAAAAATACACAACAGTTTTCAATTCCTATTAAGATATAAATGTTTTAAATGTAACATTGCTGCAAATAAGTTAAACTAGAACAAAACCTCTTTTGATGTCAGCAGGCATGGTATGTGTTAAAAATTTCTGGTAAAACTTCATGAGAGCTCTGAGGGTCTCTGAGGGTCTGACCACTTACTGTGAGAAAGTATATTAGCAGCTCTTTTACTTCATAGCATAGAATTTCACTACAAGAATTTGCTTAGCCATAAAATCACTGTTTTCACATTTGTAAAGTTTTACACTGCACTGTTCATCAGAAAATCCAATGGTGTTACAAGGAAAATAGGAAAATATAGGAAAATCCTCTAAGATAATATTGTGAATCTCCTCTTCAGCAAAATGATAGGGCATACATTTAAACTTCTACATTTAAAATCTATCTCATTAGGTAATTTTCAAGGATTAAGAATACATTAAAAGCTTCTGTATGTGCTTTTTGCTATAGTTAGACAAATAACTTCTGAAAGCCTCAGTTATGTCTTGATTACATCTTTGTGAATTAAAAAGAAATCACTCATATAAATTCTGTTCTGATAGCATCTATTCTCAGAAAAGGCAGTATATTAAAAAAAAATAAAAAAGGAAACAGGGGGGAGTTACAAATTCAGGCTTATTGATATTTTGACCCACTTTTCGCTATATGTTTGTATATGTGTTACAGTAGTGAAAAGGCCCAGTCAGGGTATAGAACACTGTTGCAGGCTGTGCTTTGCAAATTCAGGCAGGGAATTGTTACTTAAAGGTTTGCCCCTAGTCCTTTAACTTTAGAAGTAGGAGGGACATCTCAGAAGATGCAGCCCCTATCCTTGAAAAACATTTGTTTGTATGATGTACAATCATTTACATGTGTTTTATGATTCGCACTTCCCCCAATGGTTATGATTTTTGGAGACAGGACTTTCCACTAAGTAATATTCTTTCTTTAGTGTATTTATTTAGTAGCTGGGTAGTGACAACCAGGACTGTCAACCTATATCATAAATTTCTCGACATGACAAGAAAAATATTGCTTTCACAAATGTGAATGTAAATATCAGAAATGTAAAGGATCCATTCATTAATGTTTGACCTACATTAATTTTCATGCAAAGTAGTTTTAGGTCTGTCCAAGGCAGTAATCTGCATAAAATAATTTACTAAGGGAATAATACAACACAGAGAAAAAGTGATGAAGTAAATAAAGATTTTCCTAAACGTGGTAATTTTTCTGGAAGAGATTGTTTCTTTCTTTCTTAGATACTCTTGTGCATAATGCCAGTTTCTCGGCAGTGTCTCAGTTGTTCAACTTTTATCAAACTTGTGTCAAGACACTTTAATGGATTATATTGTTCGAGCGCACTGTACCAGCTCAGGGCTCTTCACACCAGTTCATCTCCCTTCAAGTCTCATTTACTCTTCCTAAGTGATGCAGAGGGTTCATGGGGCCTCCTACTCTGGGGAGGGATTAAATGGGAGTGTGATAAATCTATCTGTGGTTAATTAACTAATGAGCATTTTCTGCCATTATGAAAGAATATCCATCACTGTTCATAAGTAGTGGTGCAACAAAGCTGTTCTTATGCATTATAAACAGCTTTCTGAGATGTAGGCCATGGTTCAACATATTGAATTTCCCATAGTATGAGAATGTCTCCAATTTTCTAAAACAAATACTCTCCAGCAGACTTAAACTAGGGTCAGTACTACATGTGCAGACATTCAGAAACTTCTTTAGGATGCTAGGTTCTGTTTCACAGATAAGAAAGGCCAATGCCTCAAATTAAATATCTCTTCCTAGTATGAAACACAGAATTTTCAATATTAAAGGTCTATTGGGGTACTCACCCTAAAAAGGCAAAAAAAACCAAAAACAAAAGATTTTTTTCCTAATTTTACCAAAATGTTGTCAACCAACATAATTCTACACAAGTAAATGCCATTTTTCTATTCATGAGAAGAGCGACATTGTTCTAGAACAAAAATTAAGTATTTTATTCATATTTATAATTGTATAATATTTAAATTAATACATTTTTTCTTGTAAAATTAAATTCCCTACATAGGGGACACATGATGTACAAACTCATTTTGGTTCAATAGAAGCATAAGTATAAAAAAAAAAAAAGTGGTTGTAAATATAGTAATACAAATTTATACAAAAAATACATCAAATTAATAGCATATGCATTTTTGCATTTGAACAAACTGTGTATTGTGTGCTTATCACTGGCCCAGTTTTCAGTTCTTAAGTTTTTCAGATGCCTGTCAGTCATTTGCTGCTTGTAGAAACAAACTGATGTTTTTATTTTGAAAGCTGCAAATAAATTAAAGGTAAAAAAGAAAGATAAGGGAAAATACAACTCCAATTATCAGCCGCAATGCTGAACAAATAAATGTTGATACTGAAAAGAACAAAGTATCTTTTGCCTTTTAGATTCAGAATTCTTAAAAAGGTTAATTATAATCAGATGCATAGTACAATTAACTTCAAGAGTATAGGAACACTGATAATAATAATAAAGGCTTGGGTTAAATAACGTTTAGGTGAGTTATATATATATTGTAATTTTCAGGGTCTTAGCAAATTCGCCTTTGAACCATTAGCAAAGATCTCTAGAAAGCTGTGGATGATGAGTGAGGTCCCAGAGAAGTAGGGAAGATCAAATGCAATGCCTTTCATTAAAACAGGGAGAAGGAGCACCTAGGGATCTATAGACTGTTCAGCCTAAATATAATGCTAGAAAGCTACTGGAACAAATTATTGAACAATCAATTTGTAAAGTTCTTGGAGGATCATCAGATGCTAAGATATGGTCAGCATTAATTTGTAAAGGATAAATGATGTCAAACCAATGTAATTTTCTTTTCCTACAGGGTACTGACTCTTAAATTTTTGAATGCACCACATCTTTTATAAGCCAACTAAGCAACTATGGCTTAGATATTACTACTACTAGATGGGTCACAGCTGGTTAAAACCTCAAAGGGTAGTTGCTTGTTTTCAAACATGATTTGGCAAGGTTTGTGGTTTTTTTTTTTTCATTTAGTACTAACATTTGTATTACTTTTCATGCTAAACTTCCAATTTTTGTTTTAGCATATGGCTGATGGAGTGATAATAAACCAGTGGAAGTTTACAGATGACATTCAGGACTGAGAGATGGGAGGCCCTTTACAGTACTGAACTCAAATTCTAATCAATTGATTTTGATAAATTGATGAATGAGCCAAACTCAGGAAGATAAAATTCAAAAGAGATAAAAATAATGTGAGAGATTTAGGAAGAAAAATAATTTCTAATTGAAAAATAAGTGCTTAGAAAGCAGTACTGCAGAAAGGGCCACAGGTATTTTTTGCACTGTGGTACAGATTGAATGTAGATTGACAATGAGATATTACAAGACAGGCTACTGTTTTACTAACAGAATCATTAAGACATAAGGGGTAATTATTCTCCTCATCTTCGCAGTCATGATATCTCTCCTGGCATAGCATACACAATATAGGTCACACAGATTAGTACAGAGTGGATAAGATGAAGACAGTCAAGAGATCAACAAATATAAGTGGTGTTAAAAACACAGTATATAAAAAAGTATGAGAGAATTTGGAGGTATTGTTTTGTGGAAAAGAATCATGTAAGCAGTGTCACAATCTTCAATTATGTTAAATTTTTGTTTTAAAGAGGATGATGATCAACTGATCATCCAAGTCCACTGACATAGGAAAAACATAATAAATAAGGGGGATATGCTTTAGAAGTTAGGAGTATCTTTTCATGGGAATAATTTAGCAATTGAATAAATCATCTATGTGTGTTCAACCCTTGTCACTGTAAGGTTTTAAAAACAGATTGAATAACATCTACCAGCTATGAAACAGCATAGATAATCTAGCCTTAGTCCAAGGATGGGTTTGCCCCAGCATTTGTGAGGTTCTGCTCAGACACTGCAGTCTGTAGCATGAATAATTATTTTGATTAGAGGTCAAATTGTGCACATTTTTTCTTACTTCACTTTTGCCTCACATTTCAAGACATTCCAGCTGAATGTGTTCTTTGCAGATATTACAACCACTTTGTGAATATTTCTTTATGACCTATGTAAAATTTCTTAGACCATTCCTCTTTTAAGCAACTTCTAGCAGTTCTTTACTTCATTTTGCAGGTGAAATAAGACTTTCTGCCTGTATTAGTAGGATTTTTTCAGCTCTGTGAAAAGACAGAAAGTGTCCCAAAAACTCCAAAGCACTTCCTCTGAAGTACAGGAAAGTAATATTCTGACTGCAGTTCAGAGCACTGAAATAGTGATCTCTGACTTCCCATCATTTCTTGAGAAGACCAAGAAGAAGAAATCACTACCTACACTCCAACTCAGAATGTCAGTCAAAAAAAAGATGAAAGACAGCACCATGTTTATTGAGAGAGTCTTTTACATATCTTGGTACACATTAATGTACAAAAACCAAAATGGAGATTTGGGACCTGTTGAATTTTAAATAATTCAACTCCATCATTCTGGAACAGATTTTACCAAATTATCTTTGTAGAGAAAGGTTTGTCAAGTTCTGGTTTGAATTTCAATTGGTTGTTACTGTACATTTGTGAAGAATTTTGTAAGCTTCTGAACATCTCAACTTAGGTCAGACATACAAGATACAAGGCTAAGCAATTGTCCTGGTTTCAGCTGGGATAGAGTTAATTTTCTTCTTGGTAGCCGATATGGGGCTGTGTTTTGGGTTTAGGGTGAGGACAGTGTCGCGGTACACTGATGTTTTGTTCTTGCTAAGTAGTTGCTCACAGTGGTCAAGTACTTTTCAGCTGCCCATGCTCTGCCGGGTGCACAAGAGGCTGGGAGGGCGCACAGCCAGGACAGCTGACCCAGGCTGGCCAAGGGCCTGTTCCATACCATGTGACGTCATGCTCAGTATATGAGCAGGGGGAGTTGGCTGGGGGAGGGGCAACGATTGCTGCTTGGGGGACGGGCTGGGCATCGGTCGGCAGGTGGTGAGCCATTGTAGAGCATATCGCTTGCTTTGTATTACTATTGTACTATCATTACTTGTTGTTGTTGTTGTTATTATTATTATTATTATTATTATTATTATTATTATTATTATTACTACTACTACTACTACTACTACTACTACTACTACTACTACTACTACTACTACTACTACTGTTCTATTTTTATTTTACTTTACTTATTAAACTGTTCTTATCTCAACCCACAAGCTTTCCCCTTTTGCTCTTCCGATCCTCTCCCCCATCCCACTGGCTGTGTGGTGCTTAGTTGCTGGCTGGGGTTAAACCACGACAGCAATAAAAAAACATTCACATTATGTTTGTACAGGAACAAAAGGTACAAACACAGCTATAACAAGAAGCAGAAAAGGTAAGCTTCATTTTCCCTTGTACTGAGTATAAAGTTAAGTGATCTAAGTGGCAAGTGGCTGGAAATTTCAGCTTGCTAATGAACAAAGGAATGAGAATCTGCAGGTTTTAGAACAACAACAAAAAAGATTCTGTAAGTATGTTTACAGTAGGATCTAGAAGGTCAGTAGTACAGGAAGGAAGGAAGGAAAAAAACAAGGTAGGAAAGAGAAAAGGAGAGAGGGAGGAAAGGGAAAGGAAGAAGGAAAAATAAGTCCTCAGGCAATACCTGATACATCATCTATGTGAAGGATTTTGGGTTTTTTCCAAGTGTCTGAACTTGAAAATGCATATGTAGCAGTTTTTCAACATTTACTGACACATCAACATATGTAGTTATAGGATACATCAGAAATGAGTTAACTTATTTTTTCAAGTTTTCTTACATACATTTCCTTTGTTTTTCTAGCAAGATGATGTTGAAGATGTTCAGAGGCAACAACAAAATGTTTAACAAAATTAGGATTACAGTTTATTTCCAATACTCTTTTTTACTTATTAACACATATTTAAGAGTTCTTGTGTGTATTTAAGCACCAGATGATGTCTTTTTTTTAACTGTTCAGCCAATCAGCTTCTTGTAGGAAATGTTTTGTTCTTAAGGAAAGACCCCTCTCTTTAACTAAAGACCATAGCTAAGCTTTAACATGGGAGATGAAACACCCTTTATGGTTCCTTTGAAAAATGTCTAGTCCCTATGTATTGGAGGGTATAATAATTAACTCCTGTTTATATATCCATGCAGTTTTTCATGAATATGTGAGAAAGATTTAATGGTGAATCATGATGGAAGAAATTCATTGACTGTTTTCCATTAAAAGACAGTCCATAAAAGACTGCTGATTTGATAATAGCTTTCACTGTGTTTGGATTCAAGTACTAAGAAATTTATTTTCTCTGCAGAGTAATTCACTGAGTGTATCTGTCTTTTTCTAACTCAGTGTACACGGATCATAGCATATGTCCATGGTGCCTACTGTACTGTTCCAAATTTTGCCTGAAATAAATATAAAATTGGCCAGTAGGAAGAGAAGGAAGCCAGGAGAAGTGATGCATCTGAGCATAGCCCAAGATTCAGGTAGTATTCCTTGTTGATTTGTATTTGTTCCCTTAATTTTTTCAAGTTTTCCATGAGGCAACTAATCAACATCAAATTTATGATAGAAGGGATCCAAATAATATACTTGTTATTTGGATATGTTATCACAATGTTATCGTAATGCATGTACTCATAGCCTTTTGTTCTAGAGGGACTTCAGAGTATAGAAAAGCTGATTCAGAAGGACTTTCTCCTTTCTAATGTTTTTGACAATATTGCCAGGACTTGACTTTGTGCAAAGAAAGAGAAGAAATATGTCTTCAAGTTTTGTTACATACACCATTATCTTGAAAGTGAAATAGGAGTCTTGAAGCTAAGCATGTGCTTCAGACACACTCGTTGCAACAAGAAGCTGAAAAATCAATGATTTGGATTGTTTCAGGAAAATGAACTAAAAAACTGGCAAAAAGAAAAATAGAGGCTCTTCTAGTATGCCATTTATTTGGTAGGAAAAATTGGATTTCTGAGAAATTACTTTAGGACCAGCACAAGTAAGTTAGAAGACTGGCTTAGAAGTGTTATCTGGGAATACATTTCAAGTTGCACCTTGAGGACTGTCCCGGTTTTGGCTGGGATAGAGTTAATTTTCTTCCTAGTAGCTGGTATAGTGCTGTGTTTTGGATTTATGATGAGAACAATGTTGATAACACACTGAATGTTTTACTTATTGTAAGTTGCAGACACTAGTCAGACTTTTTCAGCTTCTCGTGCTCTGCCAGGTGCACAAGAAGCTGGGAGGGGGCACAGCCAGGACAGCTGATCCAAACTGGCCAAAGGGCTATTCCATATCATATAACATCGTGTCCAGTATATAAAGGTGGGGGAAGTTGGCCAGGGGGCAGTGATCACTGCTCGGGGACTGGCTGAGTGTCAGTCAGTGGGTGGTGAGCAGTTGCATCACTTGTTTTTCCTGGGTTTTGTTTCTTTCTCTCTCATTGTTTTCCTTTTTATTACTATTATTACTATGATTACTATTATTACTATTATTATTAATTATTATTATTAATTATTATTAATTTATTTAATTTCAATTATTGAACTGTTCTTATCTCAGCCCATGAGTTTTCTTACTTTTGCTCTTCAGATTCTCTCCTCTGTCCCACCAGGGGGAGAGGATGAGTGAGCAGCAACATTTATTGAGGCGCTAAACTGTACAAAACTGAAATAATTTACTGCTGCTTCTTTAACTTCCTTAACTGATCTGGGCAGTTATATTTGGACTGCAAAGAAAACTTTTGGCCCTTAACTTTCCCTGAGCACTGTGAGTTTCGGCTTCTCTGTCTGTGTCTTCATTTGATAAAAGAATATCCCCACACTGAAGAGTCTGGCTATCCTCCCACACTTTCAGTGGGCTCTGCATCTCAATTTCTGTTTCTAATTTCCTGCCCAATACAGCTGAAACCTGGTTAGTGTTGCTAGCTTATAATTTGGGCTACAAAGTCCAAATCTCCTAAAGATTAAATTGTTGCCATTTTCCTTCTTTTATTTTTTTATTTGAACAAAGCTTTCTAAAATTGTACTGAGTGTAATTCAGGGATACAAATGTCACTCTTCTGTACACAATCAAACACCTACTGAACAAGTGGTCTCTTTCTTTTCTGTTAAAATATGAGTAGAACCAGAGAGAGTCTGAAAAAATTGCTCAGTTCTGCTGTAATTAAAAGATTTCATTGTCTAGTACATCTGATGTCAGTATCAAATATGTAGCACTTTTTAAAAGTATGGACTTCTTTAGACTCTTGGAAACCTTAAAAGATAAAACATTTATTTAACAAGTAAGTGTATAGGATATTGAGAGTTTCCTCTTTGAAACCCACTCCTTATCATCCACGGATAGATAGCTTCATGGAATGATCTGATCATACACAAAAGCAGATGCTAAGGAAATTCACTGAAAATGAAAACGGATGTATTGAATTGAACGATGATGAATTATTGCCCTATTTGTAAATCTGTACAGTAAAATTCCCTGAACCTCTGTGTCTGCATGGGAGACAACTATACTGCAAAAAAATATTAAACTGTAGAGAAAAAAATGGGTGTGGCAAGAAGAGGTATCATATTTGCTGACAAGAAAATAATCTTGAAAAGTAAGACCTTTCAAAATTAAGACTGCTGTCATATCCCTAGTGCAATCCTCTGCGGATCTGTGCTGTTACTTATGCATATATACAGTATATGGTACTAGAAAGCAGCTGCTAAAAAGCCTAGGACTCACTTCAAGGAATCATTAAAATTTTATGTTCACAAGTGGGCAAAGAACACGTGTACAAGGTGTATACCTGTGAGTCTTAAAGTTCCGTTCAGACGGGTGTTTTGCAATATGAAATGGCTATTTAGATTTTTGAGGGGACAATTGTATAGTCAAGTGCAATGGTTTATGCCTGAAAGAAATCAATTATCTTATTTCTGAACTATTTTTTAAAATATATTTTTAAAATTTATTAAAAAGATAGCCCTAATAACTTTTTTTAAAGATAGCCCTAATAAATTTGTTTTTGTCACTTTAAGACATATTTTCTGGGCGTTAGTGCATATATGGGATTTGACTTAGCTAAAAGTATCACATCTGATAGAGGTTGTCTAATGCAATCTCTTTGTGCCTGCAACAAACCATTCCTCTAATTACCTTACATTAAAAGCTGGTAAGTCTCTTCTCTATAGTAATTGCATGGATCACGGACATGCCAGTCTATGATGTTCCCATGTCTTGATCCAATATATACAACTGTTTGAGTCTCTCTGTGGCTTCTTAATCTTAAATAGTGCTTACTGTAGCTCAGTTAACATTTTAGGCTTTGTTTGACTTCCTTACATTTGTTTGATTTACCTGAGCAATGTATTGCACAGTAACTGCTCTGGAAATCCTAATATTGTGTATTTTAAATACACACCTTAATTCACACAACAGTGACTTTGCTTCTCTTAATGTGCATTGATTATATTACAGAGTTGCAGTGCACTTAGAGTTGTAGAGTATGCTAACATAGCAGTCATATTTAACAACAAAATCAAACCCAAATAACATCACAAACATTGTTGCTGAAGCGATAAAGCAGTTGCTCCAACCTCAAAAATTTTACCACATTTTCTGCTGTGAGAACATTAGGCTAATTATTTTCAGAACTGTGTTTTTATGAACTAACCATCATTATTGTATTTATATGAGACTGTAAATAAGCATGCAGTATACTCAGTTTTTTTTCTCTTGCCTTTCCTCAATTTTAGAAGTGGAAAATAAAACTAAAGTATTTTAAAGAAGTTTATTCCTATATGGAAAAAATATTATCCAAGGTCACAGGCAACTACATAACTTTATTCTTTGTCTGAATCCTGAAACCAAAGACTTGCAGAGCCTTAGCTAAAGATTTTAGGAACTTTTGTGGTATGAGCCTAGCTTTTGTGTAAAAAAATGTGAATAACAGCAAAAGGAAATATCTGAAAGACCAGATGGACATTAAAGTTTTTCCCTAATTTGGTGGCCGCTTGGTTGGCTGGACATGAATGTTTTGTAATGTTTTCCTCTCATGAAATACAAAATAAATCCCAAGCTTCAAGCCCTAGCACTGTAAAGTAGTAATACAATGGTTTCATTATTTGTCATTGGGATAGCACATGGTTATCAAATGACAAAATTTGGCCTTTTGCTAGTATGTGAACAAGACTTGAATCTTTATGCTCTTTCTTTAGCATCTTAAATATATAATGGCAAAGCTAATGAACAAAAGGGAGTTTAGATAAACTTTGAACAAAGACATTAAGTAATTTGTAATTTAATTTAAGCATGAAATGGGAATAAATAGTATAGTTTATTTAAGTCACTGAAGCTAGAGTTGAATGCCTTCTTGAAAATTCAAGTGAAATTCAGGTAGATGAATATTTTTATAGTTTTGATATCTAGGTGGAAATTTACAATGTAAAAAAAAATCATATAGTACAATTATTCACTGTCTCTGATATGCAGTCAGACAGACTTCTGAATATGAAACTACTCATTTGCAGAACCAAATTTGACACAGTGGCTTAAGGGAAACCTGCTTGAGTAAAAAAAGTTAGTGAGGAAATAATGGCAGGTAAATGCCATCCACTATTCTCTCCTCATCCACAAATCTGATCATTTTATCACAGAAGGCAGTCGGGTTGATCAGGTCTATTTTACACTTAGTAAATCTGTGCTGGCTATCCCCATGTCTCCTTTTCCTCTCTCACCTGCCCCAAAATGTGCTCAAAGAGGACTCCCTCTGTGACTTTCCCAGAGACAGAAGTGAGGCCAACTGACCCATTTTTGCCATGTTTTGAAGATGGGTGCAAAATTTTCCCATCTCCAGTTGTCAGAGACCTTCTTCAGTCTCCATGACATTTCAAAGCTGATGGAGAATGACGTTGAAGGGACATTGGCCTGATCCCTCAGCACCTTTAGGTGCTGCCCATCAGGTCCCAGAGACTTGTGCAGGTTGATGTCTTGCAAGCAATCCTTGACTCAACACTCATTCCTGCCTGGTAGCTCCTTGAACCCTGACGCTAACCCACAAGGCCTGTCACACCTTGTCAGTGAGGACTGAGGCAAAGAAGGCAGTGAATACTTCAGTGTTGTCTGTCCACTGTCACTAAATCACTTTCCTCTTTCAGCAGCATTCACACTTTTTCCTTGTTTAGCATTTTACTACTAACATAGCAGTAGAAGTTCTTGTTGCCCTTGATGTCCCTCCAGCTTCAGCTGAGTTTGACTTTCCTGAAACCATCTGTGGATACAAGAGCAGTGTTTTAAATTTTTCCTTTGTAGCCTGTCCCTGTTCTACCCCTTTATGCTGCCTTTTTGCATTGGAGCTATGCTGTGAGTTTCCCACTTAGCCAAGACAACTTTGATTTTCTGAGTATTGGGTTGAACAGTTCTGCTAGTTTGTCCTTAAACACTTACTAGCTTTCCTGAGCTCCTTTGCCATTCAGAGCTGCCTCCCATGGAATGCCGTCTACCAATTTCTGAATAAGCTAAAGTCTGTTCCCCTGAAGTCCAGCATCTGTGCTAGGCTGCTCTCCTTCCTCACTCCTCTCAGGATCTTGAAGATCACTATTTCATGGTCAGTGCTGCTGGGGCTGCCATTGATTAGCACATGCCCAAACAGCACTTCCTTGTTACTGAACAGCAAATCCAGCTGTGCATCACCTCTGCTTGGCCTATCCGGTACCTGTATCAGGAAGTTACCTCTGATAGTTTCCAGAAATCTTGATTGCTTGTGTCCTTCCAGGAGGTGTCATGGGTCTGTGACACAAAGACCTCCTCAAATAGTTTAAAGAAGACTTCACCCACTTCTTCACCTGGACTGGCTGGTCTGTAACTCACTCCCACTATGTTGTCAGCTTTACTGGCCTCTCCTCTGACCCTGGCCCAGAAGCTCTCCCCCCCTGCTGTCTGTCCCACACATCTGACTGCTCCTTCACACAGAGAGCCTCTCCCTCCTCCCTTCCCTGTGTGTATTTCCTGAAGGGCTTGTGTCTGTCCACCACAGCACTCCAGTTGTGTGAGCTGTCCCACCTCCTCTGAGAGATCCCAGTGATGTCCCAGCTGTGTGACTGAACTTGTTGCTTTTCAACAAAAAAGGTGTTTTTGGTATTTCTTGAAATAAATGGGTCAAAACAATAAATCATTATTATCATCCTTTTCATATTAATACAAGATGACAAAAGTTTCAAAATCAAGAAATCTATGAATGTTGTAGGTACAAAAAATGCAAAATATACATAAAGTTATAAGAAAGGTAATCCATTACACTTGTCTCTTAATTTTTGATTAGTCACACTTTGGTTAAGAGACACTGAAAACTGTAGCTGCTGCAAACTGTGTAAGCAGTAGTGTGAAACTGTCTATCAGGTATGAAGCTTGTCATTTGTATGAATGCCAGTCTTGGCTTTTGCAATCACTGAACTTGTGTTCAAAGAACGTGTAAATGGCTCTTGCTTTGTTAGCTTCTCACAGTAATTTTTAAGAGCATAAATGACTTCACAAGGTACAAAGCTGTGTGACTATTTACCTAAGGAATGTTTGACTGTTTCTGGTGGGGACTCCCTAATACACTAAGCAGTCAGGTTCATGTTAGTCACATGGTCTTAACTGAAGTCTCAGAAAGTGCTGCCATTTTATTTTTCATTTAGCAATTGTTCCATGAATGTGAATTCTTACTTTTCAGTTTTTGGAAGAGTAGAGTTTACAAGTTAATACAGTGTGTGATAGGGAAGAAACTGAAATTAAAATGGTGGTTCTACAGACATAATTTTATCTCAGAATAAAAGTGTGTTGTCCAGTATGAATTTTTCTGCTCTGTTGATGGATTAATCAACAACACAAGAAAAGTCCAAGGGTAAGTTTACAACACTGGTAGTTATCAAATATACTTGTTCTTACAAAGTTACGAATATTAGCACAGTGATAATTTTTTGAAAGTGGCTTCATCCCTGTAAAAATCTTTCTATAAAGCACATAGCTTAACAGTAGGAATTTAATGAATTAATGCCTCCTATAGTAGAAGTAAAAATTTGAAAGACCCACTGTTTCAGCTATGAAATATTTGGTAAATTTAAATTACTATAAATATTTAAAATGCATAAAAGATGTAGGAAGTAAGAAAATACAGTGCTAGATGTACAAAGACCAATAGATACAAGATTTTTAGTAACAGATAATCAGGTTACTCAAATGGGACTGTAGATGTCTTATTCCTCAAAGGCAGGTAACTGCAACAATTCAAAATGACTGTCACTTAAATAAAGATAGGTCTGTCCTGCCTCTGTATAGAAATCACTGATCTCATCCAGACCTTATTGTATTAACTTCTGACCTTAACAGGAGCCAGATGTTCAAGTGGGGAAAAAAAAAGTTATTAACAGCATTTCTATGAGCAATAGATCTTTTCATAGATTTCTAGACAAGTGGGGACAATTAGCTTGACTCAGATAGACCCTTTACTAGGAATAAAATGGCTGGGTTGAAGGCTAATTGTGTTTTGCATCTGCCACCTAATAAAATTTTGTATCCCTCAGGGTTTTCATATGACCAAGATTCATCACTTCCCATCATCTTCAATTCTGAATCCCTAGAAGCCCATGCAAGAGCTGACAGTGTGACCTAGGTTCATCTGATAAATCCCTTGAGGAATGAGGAGGGCATTTTGGTTTAGTCAATCAATTTAAAACTGGCTTATATTTTAAAGAGCACAGGGGGAGGTTTTAGGCTTAACTGGTTTTATTACAGAAGCTACCTTGAGCATTCTGAGAAATACTCTGACTTTTATAATCAGGGGAACAAAATCAGGTCAATGGGAAATTGAATAATATAATAGAATATTCAGTAAAGTCTTATGGGATAGAAGCTCAATAATGATAATTTCAGTTCTTTTGCACAAGCTTTCAGTACTTTGCTCCCTGCAAAAAGAAAAAAAAAAAAAACAAACATTTAGTTTTAACTAATATTATGATACTTTCCAGAATGGACTTTGAAATGATACATGAGCAAATCATATTACTTTTAAGAATAAACTCCAGTGAAGACAAATGGTAATATCTTTGCTCTCTCATGCCTCATTGTGCATTTTCAACACCCAGAACATGTTCCTTGAACCTATGCAGCAATGAGCTGAGGAAGGAATTAGCATAGTTTTCACTACTTTTGAGATAGAAATGAGAATTCTCAGTAACAGGAAAAGAAGTAAAGGCTTGCCTTCACTAAATGGGAGATGGTTGTTCTGTAAAAAATATGGAAAAATTCTGTTTCAGAAAACACCAATGTAAAACTTGTTGTTGGAGTGAGGAGACCAGTCAAAATTATTCCCTGTGTAAAACTGATCATGAAGGGGACAATTTTAGCCCAGCTATATACTAGAGCTTTCATTTAAAGTCTTGAATGGCCAATATCTTTTGTCTGTCACCCATTTAGCCTGATGGCCAGCAAAAAGTAGAAGTCATTCTGATTTGGAAATGTTGCTACAATGAAGAAATGACTTTTGCTTCTGTAAAGCATAAGAAAGCGTTTATGTTCCTGCGTACTTGGCCTTTGCACAGTCTGTAAGTGGCTTCTCAAATAAGCTAGCAGAAAAGCAAAGTATTATTTGAAGGTCAGAATTAGAAATTCTGTATGTTTAGACCTTTCCAGGGATTTGATTATTTTGTAAAATTACAAACATATTTTAAAACACTGAGTAATAAATTTTGTGTCTAATTTTTCTCTCATTTGCATGACTACTGCTTCGCAAAAATACGGTAATTATTCACAGGGCTCGTTACAGAGCACAGCATTGACTTCCATTTCCAGCCAATTAGAGTACAAAGCTCAGTGAGTAACTGAATTTTGTGCTCAGTTGCTAAACTGAAAAAGAAAGGGGCACAGACTGGGGAAGAAGAATGAACAAAAAAATAGTATAAATCAAACTGAAGTTCCTGTTTTAAAGAAATACAAAGCTGAAATTGTCCCTCCCTTCTAAAAATTTCATAAAATGCAAAATCTTCCCTTTGACTAAAATGTCTTATGTCAGGAGCATCTATGTCAGAGACATTTCAAGGTATGGGAATACAGGGCTATGTTTTCAAACCTGAAAGATGAGAAGATAAAAATGATTTTGAAACATCTTGTTGCTCAGTAGCTGACTCACTTAAGGCTGTGTTTTCAAGCTTTCTATGACAGTTTAGATCTTGGTATAAAATACTAATATAGAACCATAGAATCACAGAACAGTTTGGGTTGGAAGGAACTTTTAAAGGCCATGTAGTTCAACATCCCTGCCATGGGCAGCGACGTCTTTCATTAGATCAGGCTGCTCAAAGCCCCATCCAACCTGACCTAGAACACTTCCAATGATGGGGCACCCACAACTTCTTTGGGCAAACTGTTGCATTGTCTCACCACCTGCATCTTAAAAAATTTCTCCCTTATATCCAGTCTAAACCTACCCTCTTTCAGTTTAAAGCTGTTGCCCCTTCTCCTGTCACTAAAGGCCTTGGTAAAAAGTCTCTACCTATCTTTTTTATAAGCATCCTTTATCTATTGAAGGGCTGCAATAAGGTCTCCCTAGAGCCTTCTCTTCTCCAGGCTGAGCAATGTCCACTCTTACAGCCTTTTCTCATACGAAAGGTGTTCCAGCCCTCTGATCATTTTTGTGGCCCTCCTCTGGACCTGCTTTAACATACCCATGCCTTTCTTGTACTGGGGATCACAGAGCTGGATGCAGTACTCCGGCTGGGGTCTCATGAGAGTGGAGTAGAGGGAAAGAATCACCCCCTGCTGCTACGCTTCTTTTGATACAGCTGAGGATGCAATAGGCTTTCTGGCCTTCAAGTGCACATTGCCAGCTCATGTTCAATTTTTCATCTGCCAGTATCTCTAAGTCCTTTTCCGCAGGTGTCCTCCAAATCAATTCATCCCCTAGTCTGTATAGATATTGGGGGTTGCCCTGGCCCAGGTGCAAGACTTTCCATTTGGCTTGTAGAACTTAATGAAGTTTGTGTGTGCCCACTCCTCAAGCCTGTCAACGTCCCTCTGAGTAGCATCCCTTCCCTCTAGCAAATCAACTGCACCACTCAGCTTGCTGTCATTTGAAAACTTGCTGAGGGTGCACTCAATCCCACTAGCTATGTCATTGATGAAGATATTAAATAGTATTTGTCCAATTTGGACCCTTGATGGACCCTACTAATTTTTGGTTTCCACTTGGACATTGAGCCGTTGGCTGTAATTCTTGGACGTGAACACCCAGCCAATTCCTTATCCATCTCACAGCCTATTCATCAAACCCATATGTCTCCAATTAACAGGCAGCAATGTTGAGGGGGACTGTATCAAAGGCCTTACAGAATTCCAGGTAGGTGACATCAGTTGCTCTTTCCTTGTCCACTGATGCAATCGCTCCATCATAGAAGTCCACTAGATTAGTCAGGCATGATTTGCCCTTGGTGAAGCCATGTTGGCTGTCTCTAGTTACCTCCCTGTCTTCCATATGCTTTGACATAACTTCCAGGAGGATGTGTTCCATATCTTACCAGGCACAGAGGTAAGGCTGACTGGTTAGTAGTTCCCAGGGCCCTCCTTTCTACCCTTTTTAAAAATGGGTGCAATGCTTCCCTTTTTCCAGGCACTAGGAACTTCACTTGACTGCCATGACTTTTCAAATATGATGGAGGGTAGCTTTGCAACTACATGAGCCACCCTCAGCACCCCGGGAAACATCTCATTGGGTGCCATGGACTTGTGTATGTTCAGGTTCCTCAGGTGGTCTTGAACCTGACCTTCTCTTACAGTAGAAAGGACTTGAGATTCAGGGACTTGACAGTTGATCGCTGCAGCCCAGGCTGCCACCAATCTTGACCTTTCTAATTAGTTCATCTGCGTTGGTAAGCAACAGGTCCAGGAACAGTTTGCCTCTGGTTGGGCTATCACCTGGATTATGAACCTATCCTCCACACACTGCAAGAGTCTCCTGAACTGTTTACAGCTTGCTGTGCTACTTTGTCAGCAGATGTCAGGAGGACTGAAGACCCCCAGAAGGACCAAAGCCTGTGAGCATGATGCTTCCTGTAGCTGATCTTCACCAACAGGCTCCCCTTGATTGGGTGGCCTGTACTAAACACCAGCCACAAAGTTTCCTTTGTTGGCTTGGCCTCTAATTTTCACCCATAAGCTCTCACTCTGTTCGTCACTGTTTTTCAAAGACAGCTCTGTGCAATCCATCAATTTTTTTACATAGAGGGCAACCCTTGCCTCCCGCCTCCTTCCTTGTCTGTCCCTTCTGACCTGTTTATAACCATCGATTGCAGCACTCCTGTTGTGTGTTTCATCCCACGAAGTCTCAGTGATAGCAGTTAGATCATAGCTTTCTAGCTGCACAGTGGTTTCCAGCTCGTCCTGTTTGTTACCCGGGCGACATGCATCATTATATAGGCACTTCAGCTGGGCTATCTACCATTCCACCTTTTCAGAGGAACAAACCTTAATTCTTTTAAGGCATTTCAGGAGTTTCCCTGTTGGCTCCAAATATATCAGCACCCCCTGGCTCTTTGTTGTTCAAAACTCCATCCCCTTCCGCCCACTATGTCTAGTCTGGCCATCCTGTTGGCGAAGACACCCCTCTTGGTCAGATGACTCCCATCAGCTCCCAAAAAAGCTGGCTTCTCAAGGGTAGATCCATGATTATAGAAGCCAAAACCTTCAGGAGGGCAACAGCTATGCAGCCAGGCATTCACCTGTTCAATTTGACGACTCCTTCCTGAACCTATTCCTCTGACTGGGAGGATAGAGGAGAACACCACCTGTGCTCCTGACCTGTTTAACATTGCTCTGAGGGACATATACTCTGTTTTGATGGTTCTGAGTTGCCTCGTCACAGTATCATTAGACTCTACATGGAACAGTAGGAGTGGATGACAGTCTGTAGGGTTCACTAGGCTCAGTAGACTCTCAGTGATGTCACAAATGTAGGTTCCTGGTTGGCAGCAAACTTCTCTAAAGAAATTATCTGCATGACAAATGGATGCTTTGGTACCTCTCAGTAAAGAATTTCCAATTACTAATGCCTAACATGCTTTTCTGGTGGCACTGGTTTTAATGCGGGTAGGTGGTTGGATCAACTTTGCATGCTCAGCTTCTCCTGGATCCTGTCCATTACTCACATGCTCTTCGTTCTCCAACCCCAGAGCGTCAGGTCTGTTATGTAGGGGCACTTCAGGGGATGAAGGAAGGTTCTTCCTTCTGCCCTGAGCAAAATGGCCCAGTCTCCTTCATCTCATGAGTAACTTGTGTCAGTAAGCTCAAGGTTGAATTCAGGCTTAACTTCCCTTTGCACAGACTTAAGGCAGGGCTGTTGCTCAACATAGGACGGTGCATAATATCATCTACCAATCTCCTGTTCACATTCCTGGACACTGCATGGTTTGTTGAGCTCCTCTTGTAACATAGCTACTTGTCCAAGTTCTTCCAGCTGGGCACACTTGCAGCTATGACATCCACTGCGGCCTTCAGGTGCTAGAGGGACTTCCAGATACTGGAGCTTGAAGGGGAAATGCTAATTGTTACTGCTCAGCAGTGGTAATTTGTGACTGAGGAATGATCTGGCAAAGAGGGCAAGAAGCCCCAACTGCAAGAAGGTGTTAAACTGGCTGGAAGCAGGAATGCCAGAGACAGAACAACTCCTTGCAAGGGAGTGAAGTTTCCCTTGGTGATGAGACAGGAAACAGCCTCAGCATTCTCTTCTGGACCATCCTGTA
Source organism: Nipponia nippon (assembly GCF_047370975.1). Classification (NCBI taxonomy): domain Eukaryota; kingdom Metazoa; phylum Chordata; class Aves; order Pelecaniformes; family Threskiornithidae; genus Nipponia; species Nipponia nippon. Next base: position 34,245,245 of record NW_028262402.1, read on the forward strand.
ATCGAAGCGCTCAGGGGCCCACGCTCGGGAGCCAAGTTTGGGCACAGAGCTGGGCTGGAGGATGGACCCACAGCCAGGCTGAGGTGACCCATGCAACCGCTCAAGGGATTGGTGCTGGTGCAGGTGTATATGGGGAATCTGCTTGTGAGACAACTTTGCAGACTCCATGTAGAACCATGTATTGCAGTGGGACTCTGCTAAATGCATTGTTCATTAAATTTTTCTTTTATATTTAAGCACAAATGTGTATTTAATTTGCCTCAAGGGGTACCATAAAAATTCCACAACTAGCTCCATGCAACTTAAGGTATGGACAGTTATTTCAGTCCTTGGGTGGTCTGTTTGGGTGGAGTAGTCAACACAGGTAAGCTGTAGTGCTTCCATTTGGGTTTCAGCCACAACCTTGCTGTTGCAGTGGGTGGACACCATTTTCTTTCAGCAGGTCACAGTCTTCTTATAGTTGTTAGAAGAAGATTCCACTTATAAAATGCTAATTATTTTGAAAGATGTCATCCTTCTAATTCTAATTTCCTGGAAACCTCAAGCTTCTGGGTAGGCTCGCACAGCCACTAGTTAATTGGGGTGACTGTCAGGGCTGCAGCTTGAGCCTGAGGTGAGCAGAGCAGGCAGCAGCCTGATCACTGGCAAACTGCGTAACCCTTCCTGCATGCTCTTCTGTGTGAACTGTCACGCAAACTGCTGACACTGTTCCCAACAGACACTGCGCCCTGTTTGGGCACCCTGGTCGCAGAGCCCGTGCTGGCTGGCGCTCCCTCGGGGCTGGTTATATGTGGCTTCCTGTGGTTTGAACCGGCCATAGGGACTGCCAGCAGCACCCAACTTTCGCCTGCCCCTCTTGTGTACATGAGATACCAGATGTTTTCCCCTAAACTTACCTAGTTTCTTGAGGGCATACACCACTTATTCCTACTTCCCTCCCTGTCATCACCAGCACATCCTATCTGTTTTCAGTGGCTGTGCAGCATGTGCTCTTTCATGCAGACAGCATTTCCTGTGCAATCTGAACTCTTCAAAATAATGTAACATGGATCTTGATGCCTCCTCAATCATGCATGCAAGAAATAGGAAGGAATTAATGCATAAAAACCTCTGTGTGTGTCTGTGAGTATGTAGATGATAAGGGCTGAGAGAGCAGAGTCAGAAGAAAGATAACAGTGCAGTGGGATATGAGGCTGGGTCTGGGTGGTGTACAGGTAAATATGGCTGAGGGGTGAACAGCAGATGTTTATACTGACAATGTCTTTATTTACAGAGTTTGAACAAGGTGTATGTATGTTGTGTATGTTTCTTTGTGGTATGTGTATGTGTAGAGGTTCAGGAGACGAGGACAGCATACATGTGCATGTTGGGCTTATAGAAGAATATTTGACTGGAAATATTATGCAATAGAGATACAAGTCCTTCTTGTACCTTCTTTATGACTTGAGCTGTTGCCCTGCCCACAGCAAATAGAATAGTGGTCCCTGCAGGGGTCACTCCAGTCCTACTGCTGCCAGCAGTGCTGCAGAGACGCTATGCAACATCTCATCTCTGTCTCAGACTGGACTACCTGCAGTGGGTAGTCAATGGGGTTGCCCGCTATACAGTCTCATCATCTGCCTCTGTATTCACCAACCTGTGGATACACAGCTTTCCTGTTGTTTTTTAAAAAAAACATTATATTCTAGTGGTACTTAGTATTAATTAGCAATATACTTTTGAATGAAAATTTCTTCTTGTTGGAAAGAAATATTCTGAAATTCATCCTGAGGCAAAACAAAACAAATTTTGAAATAGTTAAATTTCATACCAAGTGGACATTCTCTTCCAGAAAATTCCAATGGGGAAATTTTGGGAGATGAAATTCTAAAAAATCCTAATGAATGCATTAGAAAGACATTAGAAAAAAGCTAAATGTGCATCTCAAAGTACAGTACCACAGAATCACAGAATCACAGAGTCACAGGATGGCTGAGGTTGAAAGGGACCTCCAAGGATATCTAGTCCAACCACCTTGCTCAAGCAGGGCCATCTACAACCAGTTGCTGAGGACCACGTCCAGGCACATTAGTGTGCCTTTATCCTCTACATTCAGAAAAAAATATATGAGAAATCCAAATATTCACAATTTTATTGCATAGCTAGTAAATTATATTGATTTCTCCAATATATAAAATTATACATTCACATTTGCATAGAAACAAAAAAATAGCATTTACCTTAAGAAACCCACGGACTGGTTAAGTTGAATAACAACTCCAAGTATTTCTATAAATAGCAGAGTATATCATATAATTGTTATTTTATATTTTGTAAATGTTTTCCTATGTTATATATCAGATTAAATTAATTTGGCTCTTCACTGTTGTTCATCATGATTTTTCTGGAGGATGTTTTTCATAGTTAGACATTTGTATATAGTTATCTTTTTCAGACTTCAGTCTATAATTTCAACTATCTGTTCCACATGCAGTTTGCTTAACTAACTTTGTTGCACAGTTATCAAAAGAGAACTCAGGTTAAACTTATTTTGCATGGATGATACTATAACTTAAGCCCTTATTTAATTGCTTAGCACATCAATAATATATAAATAGCTAGGGTATGCCAGTGTTCAGATAGACAAACTGAGTCACCTGGTAGTTTACTTCAGAGTTTTATACTTTGCTTTAGTCTTTGAAAGAATCATTGCTTCCACCAAATTTGTAATCCTCAGCCAAAACTGGACCTGAGTTCTTGTGAGCATGTACGTCTCACAACACACATAGAAAATGCAATTTACTGTAAATTATGCTTTAAAGCATACTTCCTCTCAAGGCTTGCATTTAAACCTAATTTGAAGTTCCCCTGACTTCAGCCATACTATGCAAAATCTCAGTCATTTGAATTTTTGTCTTCTTACTAATTCTCTCAAAAAGTATTTACAACATTTGAAAACCTTATTAATTGTCTTCCCTATTAGTGCTTTGTATTCGATGAGAAACGGTTATTGTTCAACCACTACTGAGACATGATTTTCTTATCTCTGGTCACAAAAAAGTTAAAGAAAGCCATTGCCAAGGGAGGGCATGGGAAGCTGAGCCATGTGCACTGATTAATCCTGTCAAATTATAGATGTTTGAAAAGTTTCTCATAATGGCCATAACAAATTCTGCTTAAATTATACAATTTCCAATTGCGACATAAAACATGTTAACTGAGACTGCTTTGGAAAAAGACAGGCTTACAGGCGTATTTATCTCCTGGCCTACCAATTAGGGTAGGCACACACTTCATGGTGCAAAAAAGGTGCCAAGCTGCATTGTTGCAGTGCTCTGCCCAGGCTCATTAGCTCTAACAGCAGGGCTAATTAACTCAGGTGCAGTACCACACACCAATGGATGTTCTGCTTTGGGAGTTACCATTTGCGTTAATATTTGCATTGTACCACTTGTTCTGAAGAGACATGTCAGGTCTCTCAGAGCTAACTGGATGTCATTAGGGTGCTGTGCTTTGTAATACAGACACCTTAAATATGCTGATACTGTTCCCTCATCTCTCCTTTTTCACTGGGAAGGTACTGTAAAATTTTTGTTATGGAGGATCTCTCCCCACCACATCTCAGATCCCAGCAATTTTAGTGTTCAAAGAGCATTCTCTGGTTAAATATATTTTTTGACCAGTGAGTTTTGGATCCAAACCTTGACTCCAAAAAAATATTATAAATGAACAATATTTTCCTAGTAATTGTCTAGGGCCCCATACTCAACTAGTGTAAATTATGTCACTGTCTTACAAATGAAAAAAAGACACTTTAATTTTGTATTGCATAAAGCATCTTTTTTTCTTTGTTTTTGTACTGAACCAAAATTAATAATTTTATACCCTTTTTGCAACTTACTCCGCTCATTCCCCCACTGTGTTTTTCAATGGTTCTTTCTCTTTTTATTTATCTTCATATCATACTTTATTTATTTATTTAGTTAGTTAGTTATTACTGTACATTAGTTACATTATCTTTACCATGGTCCTTTACTCTTTCTAATTCCAAGGAACCGTGGAAGAATGTAAGGACAGATACAACGTTCATGGGCATATATTATAATAACATTGCTTACATATTAAAATAATAATGAAAATAAATCACTTCAGATATAGCTTCTAATAAACAATGGTGTGAATTAAGAGCAAGCACGTATTTAAAAATTGTCATTGTCTTAGCCTAGTACATAGCCTGAATCAGCATGTTTGGGAACTTTGAAATCAGCTGATGTGAAACATCAAATATTATACTCTTGATTTCCTTACCCTAGTGTATCTTATGTATTATTTCTGCTCTTAGAATCACAGAATCATGGAATCATAGAATTGTTAAGGTTGGAAAAGACCCTTAAGATCATCGAGTCCAACTGTTAACCTAGCACTGCCAAGTCCACCACTAAACCATGTCCTCAAGCACCATGTCTACATGTCTTTTAAATACCTCCAGGGATGGAGACTCAACCACTTCCCTGGGCAGCCTGTTCCAGTGCCTGACTACCCTTTCAGTGAAGAAGTTTTTCCTAATATCCAACCTAAACTTCCCCTGGTGCAGCTTGAGGCTGTTTCCTCTTGTCCTATCGCTTGTTACTAGGGAGAAGAGACTGACCCGCACCTCACTACAACCTCCTTTCAGGTAGTTGTAGAGAGCAATAAGATCTCCCCTCAGCCTCCTCTTCTCCAGACTAAACAACCCCACTTCCCTCAGCCGCTCCTCATAAGACTTGTTCTCTAGACCCTTCACCAGCTTCGTTGCCCTTCTTTGGACACGCTCCAGCACCTCAATGTCCTTCTTGTAGTGAGGGGCCCAAAACTGAACACAGTACTCGAGGTGCAGCCTCACCAGTGCCGAGTACAGGGGCACTAGCACCTCCTTGGTCCTGCTGGCCACACTATTCCTGATACAAGCCAGGATGCCATTGGCCCTCTTTGCCACCTGAGCACACTGCTGGCTCATGTTCAGGCAGCTGTCAACCAACAACCCTAGGTCCTTTTTCTCATACAGTTGGCCTCGGCCCAACGATCTAGCCTGTCCAGTTCCCTCTGTAGGGTCTTCCTACCCTCCAGCAGATTGACACTTCCACCCAACTTGGTGTCATCTGCAAACTTACTGAGGGTGCACTCAATCCCCTCATCCAGATCATCAATGAAGATATTGAACAGGACTGGCCCCAGTACTGAGCCCTGGGGAACACCACTCGCGTCCGGCCGCCAGCTGGATTGACTCCACCACCACTCTCTGGGCTCGGCCGTCCAGCCAGTTTTTAACCCAGTGCAGAGTGCACCTATCCAAGCCATGAGCAGCCAGCTTCTCCAGGAGAATGCTGTGGGAGACAGTGTCAAAGGCCTTACTGAAGTCCAAGTAGACAACATCCACAACCTTCCCCTCATCCACTAAGCTGGTCACCTTGTCATAGAAGGAGACCAGGTTAGTGAAGCAGGACCTCCCTTTCATAAATCCATGCTGGCTGAGCCTGATCCCCCGGTTTTCCCGCATGTGCTGTGTAATGGCATTCAAGATGATCTGCTCCATGAATTCTTGAATACACAATGTTAATTTTTTCAGAAATTCTAACATTATTCTAACATTATTATACTACCTAATTGTACTCAGATTCAGTAATTTGAAAGTGTAAATCCTAACATTTGCATGTGACATTAATTGTGAATACAAAACAGGAGTTATAAAGAGAGGTTTTATAAACCTGTCTCTCTATATAAGAAATTACGTTAACTGTGGAGTTTATTTCTGCTCTCTTGAAATCAACAACTACATCACTGCTAAAAAACTAAGACTTCTTAGAGATTAAAAACTCAGACTTAATCAACAAACTGACAAAATATCTCAATCCCTTTTTATTAAAAACACGAGCTAAACATTTTATTTAATATTACAATTCAGTAGGTAGGATGGCACTATCCTTTTCCATGAAAAGGAAAATATATAGTTGTAATTTCTATTTGCATCATAGATTCACTTGCCAGTTACTCAAAAATTTTCCTGCTTTCTCATAGGATTATACTAAATAGCAGTTTGTATGAGATATGGACATCAGTTTTACTTCTGTGATTCCTATATTGCAAAAGCCAACTTATTTTCTCTCACAAACATGGCTAGCTAAGTAAGTAAGGTCAGTAATTGTCACTTTCCCCCTTATGCTAGCCAAATATTGATACGTATTTTTGGTAGCATATTTTTTTCTAGCAGCAGAAGCTTGGTGTATCTATTTAGCACATATAAAATTATACTAAATGTCCACTTCAACATCAACGATTGAAATACATTCATAAAGAGGCAAAGGACAAACATTTTTATGACTGATTCTAGATTAGAATTAATACTGTCATTTCAAAACTTGTATTTGAAAAGTCAGCTGACTCAGTAAAACTTAAAAAAAATGAAAACAAAGATGACTGAAGATGTAGATTGATATAACATAGGTTCAAAATAAATACCTATAAAATATTTACCCTACATTGTTGTAAAACATAAATAATATGATGATGATATAAATGATCCAATGATATTAGTCAAATATAATTTTTTGCAGCCTGACTATATTCCTTTAAAATGGCTGTCAAAGCTTCATGTAAACATAAGAGAAACAATAGGGAAAGAAAAGACTCTGCTGTTGCAAAACAATATATTTTTGTTCAGTAAAGAAAAAACTACATCTATTGTTATTAAATGTGTTAGTGGAGCATTATATAACACAGTACATTTATTATTAGAGAAGTTGATTTTATGTGTAAGGCTTGAATCATAAAAAGCTGTGCATCAGTTGTTATCATTTACTGTTTCTTGAGGTACATTACTTTTCAAAAGATTCCATTAGTCCTTTACTAAAGGTACAAAGTACCATGAATCTATCTGTCAAAATGGGGTTGGAGTGGAAAATATGTTCCTGTTTCATCTAAGAAAACAGTTTAATGTTCCTAATGTGTATGTGTGTTTATATACGTGTACATATACGAATACACACATATGCAAAAATCCTGAAAACATCTCCAAGAAAAAACTTATTTGCATGCAATAATGGTATTTGTATTGTAAATCATTCTTTGATCCAAGGCAATTTCAATCAGAAAACTTACTCTAAGTTACTGATTGTCCACAGTATTTTGTCTATGTAATCTCCAGTAACACCCACTGAGTGAAACCATAAGTCATTATATAAACAACTAACAAAATGCCATCTATAGTGAATTGTAAGTAATTTGTAGGTGACAGGATCATGAAGTATGTCACATGATTGATAGAACAAGGATATTTAAAATTTTATGTATATGCATCACTCATCATGGTTTCTAAAACCTAGTTTTATTACAGGATTGGTATAGACTTTGCCACAAATAGCTGAGGAGAAATTCTTTTCCCATCAAGATCTGTAGCAGAAACACCTGATGGTGTTTTGCCCCCAGCTGTTCTGGAACACCAGGAACAGGCCAGCCCTCATGTGGCACACAGGTAAGGTGGCAGAAAGGGCCATTAGAAATCAGGTGGAAGTATCTTTTTTCTTTTTCATCCCTCCACCTCTTTAGTCTTTCTCGTGTTCCAGAGTTTTCTTTTGCTTATGAGTGGATTTAAACAACAAGGAGAAATCTTAGTCAAAAACAGGCACTGAGGTTAACTACCTGTTTCCTAGCTGTTTTCATAGAAAATATGTGACAGCATGGTCACTGGCACTGTGTTGTGTGGCAGGGATGTGTAAGATGACTGGAAGAATCTTGCCACAGATGGTACTGCCCTCAGATGACCATGCAGGAGTTTCTGTGCAACTGGACTCAATCACATGCATGAAGCCTCTTTAAACTTTAGAGGCCAACATTTGAGGAAAAATTACAAAATGGAGGCTGACATTCAAACATTTTTCAGGATCATATCTATGTTATCTGCATATAATAGAACACAACAAAATTATCATTAAAACCTCTCCCTAAGATACTGCTGAAATGTCAACACTGTGCAGTTTTTCTGCATGCTCATATTTATGAATTAATCAATTAAGATTCATAGCAATGCTTTGCTTTTCTGTCATCTTGCTAGCAGGTATTACAATCTTTATGAAGTTAGTGAAGCAAATTATAATCAGTTTATATTAAAAGAAATTGTATTTGGTGCAGGAAACAGAGTTAACATTCTGTCTTATTCAGAAGACACGTAAATAAATAGCTCTCTAAAGAAGAACTGGGTAGTTAGGATGGAGTCCCTAAAGAAAAAAAAAATCTTATTTTTTATAATTGTTTTAGATACTCAAAATGTAGGCTAGAGTTAAACATATTTGTACAGAAGGATACATGTATATAAATGAGGATGATTTCAAAGAACTTATCCAGCCCCTGTCCCTTTTTTTTTTTTTTTTTTTTTTTTAATCTGGGGAACTAGGAAGGTGAATCTTAAATCTGTAGAGAATTTAAAGAAACATGCTTACTTTTTCTGTGTTGCCAGGGTTCCACTTTTCTGCAGCTCACCAACTGGTCTGAAAAAGATCTAGCAGCTTGGAAGCATGTATTTCCAGCAGATAGATAAGAAAGAGTAGAGTGGGTAAAGTGGCATTAAAGCTCTGAGCTTTCCAATGGAAATCTGCATGTTTTTTTAACAAAGGTTTTGAAAAACTGATCCTCCTCAGGTGAAAGGCTTTATTTAGGTGAATTGATGTCCCTTGCTGGGGAAAAAAAAAAAAAGTAAGTTATATCTGAGATCTTCAAATAATAAAAGTGTTGCTGGTCCTGTGCAGGGATGGAAGACCAACTCACTGACAACAGCCTTAGTTTTAAGGTTGTGATGTTCAATTCCCACCAGCAGTTTGGGAAAATCACTACCTTTGTCTTGGTGCTTGAAAGAATGTTTACTTACCTCACAGACATGTGGAATATAAGCATTCAAAGGTATAAGGTGTTCAGATACCCATGCTACTGTCTATATACATCTATCTAGTTGTCAATATACAGAAAATGCTTTGGTTGGAGCAATATTTCAATAGATTGGAAGCTTGAAGTGATGTAATGTAGCCATCTTTTTGAAGATATGAAAAGAATAGCATCCCTTCCCATGCTATCACACCATGGTGGACAATACTCTGTAAAAGTGAAGTTCACTCATGAACCTCAGTTATTTTGATGCTTTCAATGAACACACTCAACTTCATGCATGAAGGGATCAGCATGCTGTGCAACACTAGAAAGCTATTTGGATCTTCAATAATTTGTGTAGCACATATAATATACCAGTGTACAGTACATATTCTATTTGGCATGTTCAATTCTGCACCACAGTGTGACTCACTGGTGCAGAAGGTGTTATCCACAGCCATTCTATTTCAAGTCTACAGTCTCAGAAGGTGGAGGCGGGTGTCATCTATAACTTGTAAGCCAGATGTCCTTGCATTTCCACCAGTCGCATTTGCTATCCAAGTAACTTAGTGCATACTCATGATCTTAGTGCTTAGCTCAAGGCTTAGTGCATACTCATGATCTCTCTCCTTTCCTTTCTCCACCACTGCACTTTTCCTTTTCATCATTTCTTGATTGATTTAATTTACTAGGTTGAGATCCTACCGATGGATCATCAAATTCAGACTTCATTTACTTATTACTATATTATACCTAGACTACACTTCTACATAATCAGTGTGACCATTTTATTTTCATAGTTTCATCTTAATGCCTACAAATATCTGAATTTGTACTGTGTTATGGTTTGTAATGAGTTTTCACCGCATAAATTCTTACTTATATTCAGACTTAAACACATGTGGGCTTTTAGTGTTTTTCTTTCCAAGTGTTCAGAGTAGCATAAGATAGTATTCAGGAAGTATACATTCAGTGTATTATCTGTAGGAAATACAAAGATGTATTTGGTAAATGTAGAAATACAGAAAAGACTATAATAATTTTACAGAATGATTAAAATGTATAGGTCAGGAGATAGATCTTCTTCAGCTGTCTAAAATCACTTTTGCTAAACTGCTTTACGCTTGAAGTGATACCTAATTTCTCTTCTTCTAGTCAGCAAAATCTCCATAAATGCAGTTTTGCGTTCAGAGAACAGCAAAATGTTCCCTAATGAAAGAAAGAAACTGTGGCTGTTAAATTAACAAGTTAACATATCATCCTCAAATGCATGAACTTAACCATGTCACCTCCAAAATGCAATCCATACAACTAGTCAGAAACTCTATTTCATATTTATGAAACTATCAACCTTAACCATTTATGACAAAACACTTTTTGCTTTTAGGTGTCCATTGAAAAAGTACTATTTTACTCCCTCTTCCCCTCCATCCACCTTCCCCTAAGCCAATTTTCAGTAATTCAAGTGGAAAATTTCTGTTCTGAACATATGGGAAAAGTGTAATTTTTTCATGGTTAGGTAACACAAAAAAAGCTTGAATCTTTCTTTGAGCAGAGGTCAAGCAAGGAAAAATTCACTCCAAGAAAGTCAGAAGAAAATGGAAAAAATAAAAGCCACCAAAACCTAGGATAGAAGTTGCAAATAAGTACAGTTTAGTTCTTACAACAGTGTATGTAGGTGATAAAAACCTTGGCCTTATGGAAGTCAGTGGAAAAACTTCCATTAACTTTGGTGGGGTAAAAATTTTGTTGAACTTTACGTTTGTAAACCCTCTGTACAAATAGTAATGACTTAATCCTTCCTGTATTTCTGAAAGCAAAGCAAGCAGATTTGCCTCCTATTTTGTACATGGAGAAACACAGAAGGATTAAGAGCATATTTACCTGCTGCAATACAGATAGCAGCAAATTATCTGCCAGGTAGTATCATGCCGAGGAATTAACTTGAACCCTGAGAACAGCAACCACATCGTTGTGCTGATACATCTCTGCTGCCTCTAGGGATGAAAGGCCAGACGGTTGTCATGCAGCAACATGGGTTATGGTTGGACCTTACTACTTCTGAATTAGTTACAGGATCCCTGCTGTGTTTTGCTCACTCAGTGATGTGTTGATCACTTATCACAGAAACACTCTGCAGAAAAACTGAGGCTGCATCCTAGAGCAGTTGGGACAGTCCCCATTTCCCACTGCCTCTCTACACTGAACCATTTCCATAAAACTGTAACTTAGTCATGACCTAACATTTCATGAGGTTTTACCTTTGGTTTTCAATATGGATGAAGTTGTGTTGTGAATAAAGAAGTAAGGGCTAATTGGAATGGAGGAATGGAAGTGAAAATTACTTCTGAGGTAAAGTCATACTCAGTTCTTTAACTGAATGCACTGGAATACAGTAATTACTGTCACTGAATGTTAAAACACTTCATACATTAAAGCACAATTCCAGCAGCAAATTTTTTCTAAGAACTTGTGGCAATGACTTCTGCCTTTTAACTCTGCACTTTTTAGGGGTCAAAAAAAATTGTATTGATTTTGTTTTAAACCTGTTTCCTGACAACTGAAAAAGCACTCACTACTGTTTATGTTAGGATGTGGTGGGTTGACCTTGGTTTGCCACCAGGTGCCCACCAAGCCACTTTATCACTCCTCTTCTTCAACAGGACAGGGGGAGAAAATGCAGGAGAAAATCTCGTGGGCTGAGTTAAGGACAGGGAGATCACTTACCAATTACTGTCACAGGCAAAACAGGCTCAATTGAGGAAATGAATTTAATTTATTGCCAAATAATTGTAATAGAGGAAGATGGTGAGAAATAAGAAAAAAACTAAAAACACCTTCCCCCACCCCTCCCTTCTTCCCAGGCTCAACTTCACTCCTAACTCCTCTACCCTCTGCCCCCTGCCTGAGTGGCACAGGGGCATGGGGAATTGAGCTTGCAGTCAGTTCATTACCCTTTGTCTCTGTCTCCCTTTCCTCCTCACGCTTTTCCCCTGCTCCAGCATGGGGTCCCACCCGCAGGATATAGTCCTTCATGAACGTCTCCAACATGGGTCCTTCGCATGGGCTGCAGTTCTTCAAGAACTGCCCCAGCATGGATCCTTTCCACAGGATGCAGTCCTTCAGGAGTGGACTGCTCCAGTGTGAGTCTCCCACGAGGTCACAGGTCCTGCCAGAAAACCTGCACCTGCATGGGCTCCTCTTCATGGGCCTCATCTTCTGCCAGGTGCTTGTTCCTGTGTGGGCTGTCCATGGGCTACAGCTTCCTTCAGGGCATATCTGCCTGCTGTGGCGTGGAGTCCCCCATGGACTCCAGTGTGGATATGTGCTCCACTGTGGTCATCCATGGACTGCGGAGGCACAACCTGCATCACCATGGTCTTCACCACAGGCTGCAGGGGAATCTCTGCTCTGGCACCTGGAGCACCTCCTCTGCTCCTTCTCCACTGACCTTAGTGTCTGTAGGGTGCTTCTCTCACATTTTGTCACTCCTCTCTCATAGCTGCTGCACAGTTGTTTTTACCTTTAAATATGTTATCACAGCGATGCTACCGATGTCATTGATTGGCTCAGCTTTGGCCAGTGGTGGGTCCATCTCGAGGCTGGTGGAAACTGGCTCTGACTCACTTGGGGGCAGCTTCTGGTGTCTTCTTACAGAAGTCCCTTACAGACTGTCTCCACTAGCAAAAACTTGCCACATAGATGCAATACATAAGAGAAAGTGAATAATTGTTTCTTATTCAGTGTCTCCATTACATTCATGATTTTATAGACATCTAGAATACTTTTCTCTCCTATCTGCTGACTTTTTTTGAAGGTAAAGGGTTCCTGGCTAATTAATGTCTCCTTGTATGGAGACCATTTTTCTTTTGAGCATTGTTTTCACTATTTGCTGTGCTTTCCTAGTTCTCATGGTTTCTATGTTAGATGGAATGACCTGAACCATATGTTGTATTTTAAATGTGAATTTATATAGTAGCAGAGTGATAGTGATTTCTAATTTGTTCTTAATTCTCTGCTGCTTTATAGTATTTTGTAAGACATTTTAGATGTTGCTATGGCTTGTATTAACCATTTCAGAGAACTACCTGTTATGACTTTTCTGAGTAGTAATAAGGTATTATTGCCGTAGTATGTTTAGGCTTATTTTTTCCATGTAAATTACTTTGTGTTGACAAAGACTTTACCTTGACAACTAATTTCAACATACTCATTCAACATTGTAAGATCCTTCTGCAACTCTTCACAGTCAACTTTCATTTGGGTTATCTTACTTATGAGCAAATTTTGTAACTTTACCATTGGCCTTCTTTCCTACATTAGTTTTGAATACAATCTACTATCACAAATCCACATAACTGCCATTCTTCTACTGTGAACACTGGCATGTTGCATATTCAAAGAATATTTTAGCTTGTGAAAATCTTCTTAATTTTTTCCCCAGTACTGTGTAATAATCCAGATGATCAAATTCTTAACTATAGTAAGGATTTTTACTGCTACTTTGCTCACTGCAGAGGTCAGAAATAAAAAGCTGTAGTTCTCTGGAACTTTCATAAATCCTTTTCTAAAAATTGATGTCACACTTTGTTTACTTCCTGTTCTTTCTGTATAGACATTAATGATAGTGGTGGGTTCCACATCACAGCAATTTAGGATTTTAGTTCCTCTGGAAGACTTGAGTGAAAATACCATCTCATTATTGCAATTTGTTACTGTTCATTTAACCAGTTTACTATAAATTCTATTATACTGACATTTTAGCGTGAACCCATCCCTTGTCCTCTGTGAAGAATAGCTTTGTTGGGAAACTTCTGTAAGCAATTTTGTAGTGGATAGTGACACAAAAAAAAAAATGATTTGGCTTTTCTGCTATGGATCGTTATTCTTTGACATTCCCTCTACACCTTAATCACATATTGGCCTGATCAGCTCTGTGGCAGGTGTTTGAAAATGCTGCCTTTTATTAGCTTTCATGGTTTTAGAAAGTTGATGCTCAGAATAATTTTTGGCTTTTCTAATTGTGATTTAACATTTTCCCTACCAGGCTATATATTTTTGTCTTTTTTGGGCGGGGGGAACTGGCTTCTCGTGTTTAAAGGATGCCTCTTTGCTTCCAGTAATCTCCTTTTCCCTTCCCTACTGTTTAACTTAAGTTTACCTTTCTGTAAGGTCCATTTAAAGTCTTTATTGGTCTCTCTGGACTTCAGTAAAACGTTTCATACACATGGGAAATTATTAACCAAACTTGAGAAGAGGATGATCAATAGAGAATTCATAGGTGGATAAGAAAGTTGCTGAAAGGATATCTGTCATGGTGAAAAGAGGGTCTGTGGTAGTTCCTCAAGAATTAGCCTTAAGACCAACAGTATTACATATTTTAATGACAAAAGAAAGGCAACCTGACCTATCTCATACAGTGAGTTGGAAGACTTGTCTGCATGTAAACTCATAGTTTATCATATCATGCCAACCACTCTTCATTATTTACGTTACACTGCTCCTTGTCTAGGCATTCTTAGCGGGAAATAGCTAAGTGAAGGACCTTTTTCAAAGTTTAACTTACCGTCCTCACAGTGAATAAGCTGTCTCACAATAAAATACTCTTACTGTACAATAGAAAAAATCACAGAGAGAACTCTTGTAAAGTAGCTATAACAATATAAATTCTTATCCTAGCTCACTATGCAGTAACTTTGCTGAGTAAGCAAACATTAAGAGTATTGCTTATTTAGCCTTGTGTTTTAGCTGAGGCTAAGACACTGTCCTAGTTTCAGCTCTTAATGGCTAGCCTGTAGTATATTTAACTAAAGCCAAACTGTTAGGCTTTTGTAAAACTAGTATTGGTATTAGTGGCCTCAGTGTTACACGTGCATAGTAGCTGAAACTACTGCAGCCCACTAGAGTTTTCCCACTTGCGCAAAAAGCTGTGCTTGGTTAGAGTGATTCAGAGCATCTAAATCAGACCTATGCTCTGAATTGCTTTCTGAGTAGCTATTCTTTTCACTGGCTTTTGGTAGTCTATGTGCTGTGAGGGTTAAGGAGAAACAGAGCTTCATCTCCTCCTCCATTGCCATAGAGTGCGTGTAGCTCCTACCTAAGCATGAGTTCTGTCCAAACTCCAAAACTCATACCAAGGCATGGATTTTTGCCTAAACGATTTGATTGAGGGACAAGTTGATAATCTGTAGAAAAATACTTACTTCATAAATCCTACAAAAGTTCCCAATCACCACAGAATAATCATATCAACATCAGCTGCCAGTCACCCAGCTGTATTTCATTCTTGGTTGTACGTGAGGATAAGGTCTACAAGTTATTTCTGCTACATTCGTCTTTGGTTCTCAAGCTATAAAACCGGAATGCCAATATTTAGCATCACAGAGGTGAAGCTATTGATCATTCTGAGATTTTCACATGCTATAGAGTTAGTGGCCATTTAGACGTTTAAACAGATAACAGAAGGAAAGAATGTCATGCACTGCATACGTACCTTTCCATGTAAAATGACGTTCAGTGGTAAACCTGATTTAACTCATGCAATCACTGTTACTCTGTGCACATTAGGTGGTTGTGCATGCACAACTAGATAGATACTTTCACAGAAACCTTGAACCTTATAGCAGCAAGGCAGTCCTTGAGGCTTCCTGTATCATAGTAAAGTGAATATATTTATCCTTTAAGAAAAAGTTGCCAGGGATTTAGATTCAGATAAAACATGCATTGATAGGAATTTTCACTTTAATTTTTAATGAAAGTAATAGTAATTGGGTCAGAACATAACCCTCTACCCATGTTATGCATATTAAGTGTAAAACACATGAAAGCGGGAAAATCCGTTTCAGTCTGTTGGACTCAAAAATAGCTTTGTTTCAAACTATAAAAATGTGCTGTACAAGTACTTTTGTAGCAGTTTAGGACTTGTGTAAAGTACTGGAATGATCATTTAAATGATATTAAATGTGTTTTTATGCCTGCTCAGGGCTGATTTAACTGAAATATTTTTAGTCTCACAGAATTTCAGATGTACCAAGCTTTCATGCAGAAGACTGACTCTGCAGAGGAAGAAATAAAGCTCTTTGTAAACTTTTTATCTCAGTTAGGTCATCTGTTTATTTTTCTGTTCAAACATCTGGGTTTTCAGAACAGCTGGCCAGTACTGCAGATGAAAGTCCAATAGTAAAACAACAGCCCTTCCAAGTTAGCAACATTAGAGGAAGGAACGCATCAGGGTGATCCACACCATCAAATTGATTTATTAGTACAGCTGGTAAAAAGGAACAGCCAAAGCACTGTATTCAACTTGACTGTTTATTTATGCCACTGCTAGACCCTCAGCTATTTCAGGAAACTGACTGAAGAAGCTCTGCCAAAATTCTTTAATAGCTTTTCTGAAGACAAACTTTAAGGACCATCATAAAAATAGTGGAGAAAAATCCAAAGTAATACAAAAATGAACATACCATAATAAGTTGTCCCAAGAAATGTCCCTACTTTGTTTTTTTACTATTGATATTGTCTATGTAGTATTTCATGATACTACGTATCTACAATTAAAAATTTGGAATTCTGCAATAACTATGTTGAAGCCTTCACCTTATTCTAAGCATGTGCTTTACTTCCTGTATATGAATGCTCAATAACTTCAATAAGAGTACACTCAAATATTTAGAGTGTAATCATGGCCCCAAAAGCCGTCCTATAGGGAATTGCTACAAATGCATTTTTGTTTTTAAATGCACAGGAAGCCTAGCAAGAAGTATTTACATGTATTAAAAAAGATTATAATTACTAAAGTATGATCTATTTGTACGTTAACAGAACATCTGCTTTAGGTATTTTGAAATTATACAAAACACTTTACAACATTTTTCAGTTTTATGCAGCTTTATATATTTCCCTGTTCTTAGTCTTAGTGACATTCTCATTCTACTTAAGTCAGAGGAAAAAAGTAATTTAACTTAATTGCT
This sequence comes from Nipponia nippon, assembly GCF_047370975.1. Classification (NCBI taxonomy): domain Eukaryota; kingdom Metazoa; phylum Chordata; class Aves; order Pelecaniformes; family Threskiornithidae; genus Nipponia; species Nipponia nippon. Next base: position 34,262,086 of record NW_028262402.1, read on the forward strand.
TAGTGAATGATTTCAGATATATAGTTATGTGTGTATATTTGAATACCCTTTCCTTCTCCATTTCCATTTCTACTGACTGGCAGTAGAAATGACCTTTATTCATCCACGAAAAGTTTATTTCATATCTGAAGATATTTTCAATAATGCATAAAGATTGGGAAGATGCTGACTCAGCAAGGCTTCTGCACCTGTACTTAGCTTTAATAAGTTTATAACATACAGGTAGTTCCCTTGGGTCCCTTTGATCTTAACCTACATACCTGTTTGATCACTTGATAAATCAGGACCTAGTTAAATCCTGGGCTTCTGAACAGACGTGACAAAGTCAAAAGACAATATTTTAACCATTTCTTCTTGCAGAAGGTTAATTATCAAAATGGGGGACAGAAATAATTCTTTTAGTTTTCGAAAATAGGACTAATTTTTAGTTCTTAGGTAAGTATTGATTATCGATTGTAGCGAAAAACTACCATTTTTCATAATGGAAATAATGCCATGTATTCTTTGAGATCTGTAGGGTGGTTGCTAAGGTGAACTTGTTCATGTCTGTAAGTCTCTGGTACTATATGATAAAGTATCTGTTTCCTGAACAGTAAGCAGCAGGAAGAATCATGTCTGTGTTTCACAGCCTCAGCTTAATTCACTCCACTACTACAGAGAAAGAAAAAGACACTGCTGTGTCTTGCTACTCTATGTCAATATATAGCAAAATAGAGGAACAGTCAATCTAAATTTTAGTTCTTTACTGCAAAAAGAAGGCCCTGGTTGTTAGATTTTTTTTTCCCCTGTAAGGCTCATCATTGTTTTTCAAAAGGGTCAGGTATAAGGCTCTGAATAATGAGCACAAAGATTGCAGACATGTCACTTTTGTAGCTAAGTCCCTGATGCTGCAGGAGAAAATATCAAGTTAAATGATTTAGCCAATCAGTAGCATCCAACAAGGAATTATATATTAGCTTGACAGGTGTAGTGTAATAGTCCCAACCAGTACATTCTGGTTCTGGTTACCTCAGAGAAGTCAAGTATAAAACTTTGTAACATCCTTACCAGATACTGATTTTTATTTTTAGATGGGTAGTCAGTGAAAGGAGTCAAGTTTTAAAGGGAGTTTGATTTTAGTGTGATCCAGAGAGCAAGGTGCCTGCAGAGCTGTCATATGGTTTGTTGAGGGATTTTTTTTTTACCTTAAAAATGAAGTTTTCAGTACTTTGTTTTTGCAGTCCTGTTCTTATTGGGAGGTGAAGGGAAGTGAAAGGGTCTTCAGTTTAGCATTAAAAATATAAACATGATCTGTCCTGTTTCTGCATTGTATTGTTCAGGTTCTTGGGGATTATGGATATTTCTGGGGATGGGAAAATTTTCATTTTGGTCACTGGTTTGGTAAAGGTAACAAGTATCTGCCTTCACTAAACTTCATTTTTGCTCCCACCATTAGAAAAAAAAACAGAAAAGTATGCTAATGGGTATAAAAATTATGGCCAGTTGCAAGGATTATAAATAGTGTTGTCCTGTATGGGAATCAGGAGAAGCAGTATAACAATTTGTGGTGGCAGTTTGAGGCAGCAAATAATCTGAACTGTTTCTTTCCTGATGATACAGCTGGTGGAATACATCTAAGACCTGAGAAATTTCCTCACATAGATCTCTGACCCTGGACAAGAAAGTGGCTTTCATATTCTCTATTCAGTGTTGAACCATGTATGTTTATTCATTAGAAATGACTGAGAAATATAATTCATTAAGTTTGAAGTAATAGATAGAGAGTTTGCTTTCAATTAACTTGAGTAAACCCAAAGGGCAAGTTAAGTTCCTGTAAGTAGTCTGACAAAAAAAAATTAGCCTTAGGTTAAAGGTCACAAGAAAATAAAAAGTGAAAAAGGATGTATATTGTCTAATTGTATGTTTTGTTTCAAAATCCTGGGTTCTATTTTCTGGTTTGGTGCCCTCAGTGGACATATACTTAACATAATACATTTAAGTGTATCACAAGACCCAGGTGTACCTCAAGAGCCAAGAAATAAACAGGATAGGTTCAGTACTTGTTGATATTCTAAGAGACTTTAAACACATTAGGAAAAAACAGATGGGACTAGTAATATTACCTTATCCTGCTCAAAATTCTTATCTAGCACTGTACTTCATTTACTTCAAAAACAAAAACTAGACAAAAATAATGATTAAGGGAACCTTCAGAATTCATCAAAAGGTAGCTAAAGATGATCAGATGCAATATGCTGTTTAAGATATTTATGCTCTTTTGTTAGTGACATCCTTATTATTATGCTTCATTATATCTAATACCAAAAGTATTCTTTAAACAATACTTAGTTAAAAGAATTTTCTTTTATTTGATAGTTTTTTTTAAAGAAAATATTTGGCTATGTTTCTTTCAATAGGAGCAGGCACGATGGATGTTTACTGCAGCAAAACAATAGAATAGCTAATTTTAGCCAAACAGGAATAAAAAAAAAAAAAAGCTGAATGTGAATGCGAATTTGCATGTGCCATATGATTCCTTTTATTAAAGATGTTTGAGACATGCTAATGTAATCAGTTTTCCTGTTGTAAATACTTTAGACTAAAAATGATCTCTTCCCCCAATAACTATGTACATATATCCAAATGTGCTGAGGTTCTGATCCTGTTCTCCGTCAGGTTCCATGGCTGTAACAAGACTTGAGTTCATCAACATTTCTCAGAAACAAGCTATTTGAAGAAGTCTAATTTTTGTTTATTTGATATGTCATTCCTTTGAACAGCTTAGACTATTTTGACCATCTGTGTAGGAAAAAAAGAGAACTGAAAGGCATACACAGTGATATTGAACTAATTACTCGTATTGACAGAAGTTATGGTTGTTAATAATAGCTTGACATGCTAAACTGGTTAAATCTTTTTGCTTAGTAAATAGGAAAAAATGCAGCTCTCAAATTATTTCCTTTGATGTGCGTAATGAACCAATCTGAAGAACTGTTGCTGTAGGTTCTTTAGATAGTAATCTGTGTGATATAGATTGCAAATCTGTCCTGCTACCAAAACTTATGTGGTGGAATGAAGTGATCTGAGTGGTCAAGAGATTTGCCCTCGGGCTTAATGACTGTAGTTTATTTGTAAATAAATACAGGAAATGAATCAATTTACTTGTGGTCATAAATGATATAAGCTATACAAATTTCATGTGGTTTCTCTTTTGTTGAGTTGAGTTCTTATGTTCAGATTCTTCTGTCTTTGTACCTTTGCAACACTTGGTAGTTTTATGACATGTGTGGAATATATTCCTATACCAAAAACTTCTTAAGTAGCTTCAAAGCATTATTCAAAATTTTAAGCTATCGTTGCCACACATCTGAACAAGCAGTTCATGTTTATTTTTGGAGTACCTGCACACATACTCAATAGCTGCACTCATGTATGTCCATGTGAGGGGACTTTTTTTTTTTTTTTTAGACAGAGTTTAGATGCATAAACCTCCTATTTTCCTCCCTTAACCAGAATTCTTGGTTAAACTACATCTCTCTTGTCATGGTACTCCCATGGGGCTGTTGCAAGAGTTCAGTTCAGAGGAGATATGGCAAAGCATAAGGAGACCAGTAGTAACTCCAAGAAACTTAGCTTAAATGTTTGTAGATTCTGCTAGTTAACACATCAGTATCAGTAAAGCAAACTCTTTTAATGGATCTATCACATACATTCTACACCACATATAATATTCAGTTGCATACTTTATACCCTCCATGTTCAGCTGATTGATGCTACTTTTTAGTCACAACTATTCATTATGTCTTCAATGTGACTTAGAGATAGTTGCATCATTCGTTATTGTTATTTTTTACAATTTTCTCTCATATGAGGAAAAGCTGAGAGAGTTGGGACTATTTAGGCCAGAGAAGAGAAGGCTCAGGGAGGAATCTCATCAAAGTATATAAATACCTTAAGAGACAGTGCAAAGAAGATAGAGCCAGGCTCTTTTCAGTGGTGCCCAGTGATGGCACAAGAGGCGACGGGCACAAACTGAAACACAGGAGGCCTCCTGAGCATAGGGAGACACTTTTTTTTTACTGTGAAGGTGACCTAGTATGGCAACAGGTTGCCCAGAGAGGTGGTGAACTCTCTGTCCTTGTAGATCTTCAAAAGCTGTCTGGACATGATCCTGGGCAACCTGCTCTACGTGAGCCTTCTTGAGCAGCGGTGTTAGACCAGATGGCCTCCAAGATTCCCTTCCAACCTCAGTCATTTTGTTATTCAACAATTCTGTGATTTAAGAAGATCTTCCTTACCAAACAACATCTGAACCTCTCCCTATGCCTAATCTTCTCTAGTCACCCACTTCCTTTATCCAGAAGTATAAACCATATATTTTGCAATGTGTCTGACTGCTTTTTTTGAGAAGAGTCATATGTATTCTTCTGTCTCCCTGTCTTTGTGACGAATGACTCTTCTTCTTTCTTTTCTCAACTCCTTCAACCAACTGCCTATAATCTTGAGGCAACTTTTTTGCCTTTTTCTTTTTTTTTTTACTTTCACCACCTTTACACCAATGATTTTCTTTTACTAAATCTCCAAAGGGATCATCCTTTCTGAAGTCTGAATACCTGTATCTTCACCTTTTCCCTTTGTTTTCCTTTGTCCTTGATATGACTGCTTCCTGCATTAACTTCTTTCTGCATTATTATTCTAAGTTGCATTTTTGTCTTTTGCACATCCCTCTCTCAAATGAATCTGTATACCTCCTTCTCTACATTTAGTTCATGGTCAACTCTCTCTTCTATTATCTATTCCACACTGAAAACTCTGAAGTAATGCACTTATATTAGTGCCTTTTTTTTTGCCTCAGTCCGTGGGAAGTACAGTATTACCTGTCGTAAGCTCAATGTATTAAAACAGAGATAATCTTTTTTTTTTCTTTTTTCTTTTCTCTGCCCTTGGAGTATTGTTTGGATAGCTCTGTTGCTAGAGAGCTGGAAGCTGGGAATGCAGAATCAGAAAACTATTACTGAATTTCTGTAATGTTTATATACTCTTTCCATGGCATCTACTACTGGTTATTCTTCTGAATGATCCATCAGAAAGGATGGCTGAAATCCAATCTGGGAAAAAAAAAATTACAACAAACACACCACAAACAAAAGCTTCCTTGGAAAATAAGGGGATAATAAAGAATAAATAAGGGGAACTAACGTCTGCTTTCAAACTGACTACAGGTATAACTGGATGAAGAATCTAGTTAAGTATTGTTATTCTCATACCTTGTATTTGGTCTCCTTTTAAAACAAGGCTTTTAACAACTGAAGAAAATATGTTCAAGCATAGTGAGATAAAGTGTTCATCTGTAAAGATGAAAGTAAAAACTTATCTCTTTTTCTGTGAATTATCCGGCATATATCTTCTTCTATCAGACCATTGAATTGTTTGGTGCAACAAGGCTTCCTTACAGACAGGAGTTATAAAGGAAAATTTTGTTCTATTTCTGATTTATCTGCTCCTAAATCTTCCTCTTTCATATTTAGGTTTTTGTTTGGTTGGTTGGTTGTTTTTTTGCTAAATAACTTGTACCCATGTGTGCACACACATACACAGAACACCTTTGGATTTTATTGCATCATATTCTCTTCACCCAAGTGGTTTTAACCAACATATCCTTGACATGAGTATCATCTTTAGAGACCACCAGTTTCTCATCCTAGGGAAATAACTGCCTCAGTTAGAATGATCTGTGTAGACTACCTTGCTCTACGGTCTTGTTCTTTATCGTAGAATCATAGAATCATAGAACCACAGAATCATAGAATCATAGAATGGCTTGGGCTGGAAGAGACCTTAAAGATCATCTAACTCCAGCCCCCCTGCCATGGGCAGGGACGCCACCACTAGACAAGGCTGCTCAGGGCCCCGGCCGATGTGGCCTTGAACACTGCCAGGGACAGGGCGCCCACAGCCTCTCTGGGCGACCTGTTCCAGTGCCTCACCACCCTTTGAATAAAGAATTTTTTCCTAACATCTAATTTAAATCTCCCCTCTTTCAGTTTGAAACCATTCCTCCTTGTCCTATCGCTATCTGCCCTTATAAATAACCTCTCCCCCTCTTTTATATAAGCCCCCTTTAAGTGTTGAAAGGCCGCAACAAGCTCTCCCCAGAGACTTCTCTTCTCCAGGCTGAACAACCCCAACTCTTTCAGCCTGTCTTCATAGCAGAGGTACTCCAGCCCTCTGATCATCTTAGTGGCCGTCCTCTGGACTCGCTCCAACAGGCCCACATCTTTCTTGTGCTGAGGGCTCCAGAGCTGGATGCAGTATGTTAGGTGGGGTCTCACGAGGGCAGAGTAGAGGGGGAGAATCACCTCTCTCGACCTGCTGGCCATGCTTCTTTTGATGCAGCCCAGGATACAGTTGGCTTTCTGGGCTGCTAGTGCGCATTGCTGGCTCATATCCAGCTTTTTGTCCACCAGGACCCCCAAGTCCTTCTCTGCGTGGCTGCTCTCAATGAGCTCTTCTCCGAGTCTGTACTCATGTCTGGGATTGCCTCGACCCAGGTGCAGGACCTTACACTTGGACTTGTTGAACCTCATTCGGTTCATATGGGCCCACTTCTCAAGCTCGTCCAGGTCCCCCGGATGGCATCCCATCCTTCAGGTGTGTCAGCTGCACCACTTAGCTTTGTGTTATCCGCAAACTTGCTGAGGGTGCGCTCTATCCCACTGTCTATGTCATTGAAAAAGATATTGAAAAGCACCAGTCCCAAGACAGAGCCCTGAGGGACACCACTCGTCACCGTTCTCCACCTGGACATAGAGCCATTGACCGCAACTCTCTGGATGCATCCATCCAGCCAATTTCTTATCCATTGAATAGTCCACCCTTCAAATCCATATCTCTCTAGTTTAGAAATATGGATGTCGTGTGGGTCCTCACCTGACCACCATGACTTTTCAAATATGATGGAGAGTGGTCTTGCAACTACATCAGCCAGTTCCCTGAGGACCCTGGGATGTATGTCATCAGGTCCCATAGACTTCTGTTTGTTTAATTTTATCAGGTGGTCTTGAACTTGCTCTTTGCTTACAGTGGGAGGGCCTTCGCTCCCCCAGCCCTCTCCTAGAGGTTCTGGTACCTGATAGGTGCAGGAAGCCTGGCTGCCAGTGAAGACTGAGATGAAGAACACAATGATCATCAAACATCTTTTTAGGAGGAGCAAATAGACGTTTTCATCAATGGCAACAATGGCAACTATGCTGGCACATCCTGAGTACCGAGATGTTCTCTAATGCGGCTTAGAACAGCCATGTGATTAAAATAGTCAAGGAAAGTAATACCTTTGTAACGCCTTAATGTCTTTGCATCTCAGTTGTAATGCATCTGTTTTAGCTCCTATTTTTGTTGCTGTTACTGAACTTAGGCAGATTTAGAAAATATGATAAATTCTTGAGGAAAAAGCAATGGTCTTTGTGACCTTACTTCTCCTTGTGCCTATGCACATCCAAGTCTTTAATTACAGAATTTATGTTCTCTTCCTGTCTATTCACACAATTTTTGGTTCTTTCAGAGCTCAAAATATATTTGTACATTGTGTAACATGCCAAAAGAATTAAGTTTTAACAGGCAATCACAAATGTAGGATTTGTTAGCTTTTGAATGTTTGGCTCTTGACACCTGTCATCTTTTTAACATGTTTTAATTATGTAACTGTATATCCACTAAAATATGGAGGTCTTCAGTCTTTCATGGAAAAGGGTAGGATAGCAAAGGATTAGGGCTATGGGATTATATGAATGGCTTCAGTTAACACTATGTAAGTTGTTCACTGACTTTTAAACTAAGTTTGTGTTCCATCTGCATAGGTCCATCCTGACCCTGATGTATACTCTCTTTGAAATGGAAATCTTCAGTTGTTACCTCTAGACAGCTTCAAAGGCTTGACTGCCCACTCTGAATTCCTTTGAAATGCTTAACTTGAATCATAAAGTATCCCTGAAAACAGTCTCATTATCTTGTTAGACGTAGTGTCTCTTTTGAAATGGGTTTCTGTCCATAGGCCTCTTTGATGTGTTGCTTAAGTATGAGGAATTGCTTGGAACTTTTAAATTTTACAGCTGGTAAACTTAATCCTTTAAAACTTAAACTAAGTATGTAATGATTTGGTAACTCATTAAAATATATTTAGTTCTGCAGTAATATCCATGGATTTAAAATAGTGTATCTTTCACCATTGTTTTGTCTACACATATGTTTTTATCTTGAAATTTCTGCCAAATCACAGAATTGTTGAGGTTGGAAGGAATGTCCGGAGGTCATCTTGTCCAGCTCTCTGCTCAAGCAGGGCCATGACTGGAACATACTAATATTCCCATATTTGCCATGCTAAACGTTAGTCAGTTAGTATGAAATTTCACCACAGAGAAGACACAGCCTAAATATAATGTAGGAAAAAATAAAATTTCTAAGTTGCTGGTTCTTCCAGACTCAAGAAAGCTACTTTATAGTCCAGCGAATCATTGTGAGCTGGGACACTTCCTTCACCTGTAGCTAGAGACTGACTTAAAACACCCAACCTACAAAAGGTACTGACAAAATTTAGAATATACGCTTTGGACTTCTAGGTTTCTCAGCAAGTGGCCCTGTCAGGTAGATGCCTTTGTCAACTGAAGCCTAGGATAAAGGCTATTGCAGCCAAAGCATTAAAATGCCTTTTTTAGGATTTGGAATTTTTATTGTAAACACTAGATAAAAAATTAAAATACTCATTAGAATTACGTGAAACATTTTCCACTATAGCACTTTGTTCTGTTAGAAAATGTTAGTCACTTAAAACTAAAATATTTCTCAAAAGGGTGTAAACTTTAATAATTCTTCTGATTTGTTCAAGCAGCTTTAGACACAGGATATCAATGCTTCCAAAATCCGTGATCATTTGTTCCGCTGGTCTGTCTTATTCCATGTGTAGATATTTCAAGAGTTTCACAGAAAATTCTGAAAACCTAGCAGCACTCTACACTGCAGAAAGAGTACTATTCACTTCAACTGACAATGGTTAGGCATAGGATAGGAAAAAATATAAAGTGTTCCTGCAGTTTTTCTCTGACATAATTCCATTATTATGGACAAGTTGTGTAGCTCTTTGCTACAGACCCCTAGCTTTAAAAAGTTCATGTTGAGGCCATCATGCCAAATGTGCCTTATTTACAGCCATGCTTATTAAAACCTGTAATAAATATTTCATACAAGAAAACATATTTGAAGTTATTGTAAAGGGAATATTTGTTACCAAGGTAACAAATAAAATCTGTACTACTATTGTGTATTTTATTTTCAATGAAGAATTGAATCCTTTTCAATTATTGGGTGGGATGGGAAAGTAGTAAACAAGGTTATAAATCTCTGGAATTCACTTCATGGTAATAGTACATTAAGCAGGCAACTGGTATTCTCCACACATTGAAGTAGAACTACTATGACCCACTACTTTATAATTATATGAGGATTATTAACACAACAGGAGAAGGAAATTGGCTACTCAGCACAAGTACCACTCTGTGTCTTAGATAATTGCATATATCCTAAGTTAGCTGAGCTAGGCAGATCTCCCATTGTGCTTGGAATTGACAGGCATCCATAAAAATGGTAATAATTTACAAGGTAAAGTTGGTGTTGAAAATTATGAAGGTTCTCAGGGGATTATTTAAATTGTTTGAGATTTTATACTTTTTTTTTTTAGTTTAAATATCATCGTAGCAATCAAAATTGAAAAATACAACAATCCTAACACTCCATAAGATTTAATTGAAATTTTATGTCTTATCACTATTGTGTATCTTGGATGGCAAATAAATTTGATGCTGTCAAGTTGAATGAAAATGCAAACCAGTACTGAATTATTAATATACCTGTATCTGTCCTGAGTAGGTACTAAAATTTTACATGGCCACAGTGAGATGACTGCTTGCAAACAGAAATACACTTTTGTGTGTGTGTGTGCATTCATGTGTATATAAAATAAATAAAAAAATGTTTGTGTATGTAAATATATATTGCTTCTGATAAGCACATTTATATCTTTTGCTGTGGTTTTAGGGAGGCAATGCTAATATGAAAAATATTTCACAGATTAGGAAGATGTAAGTGATAACGATGCAACAGTATTTAATGAACTATGCTACTAAATGCTGTGAATTCTAGCTCTGGTTCTGGAAACACCTGTGTATGAAAAACTTCCCTTATTGAGTGGTTCATGAAATAACTCCCAGGAATAATTCATGAGTCTGATCCTATGAACCTTTATACAGTGATTTACCTGTGGGAGCACAAGTAGTCCTACTGGTTTTAATGACTTCACATACAAATGACCAATTTAAGGATCAGCTTGGCTGTGACTGTATAGCTTTTATGAAATGAATTAATATGATAGTATCATAGGAATAAATTTTCTGGCATGCAGTTTTGCCTAAATCCTGAAAAGAGCTCAACTGAAGGGCTAGGTATTTCAAGGAGTGTTATAGGACCAATTGTCTTCAATCTATTTCAATTCTAATTACAACTGAAAATCAAAATTCTTGTAATGTTCACTGGTTAACTAAATTTAGTATAATAAACATGTCATGAAACATAAATAAAAGCAAATATTTCGTGTGTGTGTGCTCATGTGTATGTTCTCACTTTCATCTTTGCTTTTAGAGCCAAAAAATAAAATACCATCACAAACACCCTGTTTGTAGAATATCAGCAGTGGTCTATGTACACAGCCAAATCCAGAGCGTTTCCATCCACAGCATCAAAGAAGACAGCAAAATGTTACAAATGCAAAGTAATGTTCTGATTTTTATCAAAATAATCTGTTGGGTTTACTCTCCCTCTTATCAGTTTCTTTCTGCATTATTGGGTAGCTAAAGGTGTAGAATAGAAACAACTAACATTATATATGAAAACATAAAAATAAATATAATTTTATTTGACATAACTGTCCTGTATAAAAAATGAAATACATTTGGCAAATTCTGCTTTGAGGAATCTAGCTGTGCTAGTTTTGCTGCCCCAATAGTAAGTGGGCTAGAGGTACACAAGAAGTTGGGAGGGGACACAGCTGGGACAGATGGCTCTGGTTGTTTGCGGTCACCATGGATGTGCCATATGGTGTCATGCTCAGTAGTAAAAACTGAAGGAAAAAAAGAGGAAAAGGAGGATGTTCAGAGTGATGGTGTTTGTCTTCCCAAATAACTGTTAAGCATGACAGAGCCTTGCTTTCCTGGAGGTGGGTAAATACCTGCCTGCCACTGGGAAGTAGTGAATGAATTCCTTATTTTGCGGTGCATGTGTGCACAGCTTTTGCTTTACTTACTAAACTGTCATTATCTCACCCCAAGAGTTTTCTCACTTTTGCCCTTTTGATTCTCTCCCCCATCCCACTGTGGCAGAGTGAGCAAGCGGCTGTGTGGGCCTCAGCTGTCTACTGGGTTTAACTCGTAATGTTAGCCTAGATGTATTTTCTTTTTGGCATAATTTTACTATGCCATGACTGAGTTTCTCAGATAATTCCTTAGAATCTGCTGGTATAAATTTATTCGGAGCTCTTATTATTCAGAATAGATTAAATACATCTGTGGCTTGTTGATGGTCAAGCATTTCTGTTAAATACCGTTGTTGATGACATTAGATAAATGTTTCTGGTTTTTGAAATGTAATTGGAAAAGAGGTTTTACTGTTTCATTGCTGTTTCACAGTCCCATTTTAGTCATTTGGGATTGTGAGTGTCTCCCATTTTCTTTCTGGGGACTAATGAAATTGGACAATTAGGCAAGAATATCTTCATTTATCCATCCTAATATAACATAGGTTATTATTAAAATTAGGAAATACTTCAAGGTAGAGCTTTGTTATACACATCTTCATAAAAATCTGATTTAATCTTTTTGGTTCTACTTTCAGATATGATTGATGGTTAATTTATCAAATTGATTATTCATTTACTCTAAATAAAAATGACATATATATGCAAGTTCAGAATTCCATTTTGGAGTTAGTAAACTTATTAATGTTTGAAAATGTTGCTCTGAAGACTGATGGCAAATTAGAGGTAGAAAACATTCTAGAAAAAGTAAAAAAAATATTTTCAATAGTTAAGCTTAGTTTTTGAACCCCTCGAGAGGGCTTTAGAATGTCACCTTTTTAATTCATTTTTTTCAACCAACTTTCACCAATCTTATTACAGCCAAGGGACTGTGGAAATCAAATAAAGTGGGTTGTCAGTGTCTCATTTCTAGTCATGGCCACTCAGTTTAGACATCTACAATAGAAGGGAAAACCAGGCAGCATTATAATGGAAAGCAAAACAAGACTTGGAATAAGATACAAATATGGATCTGGAAGACAGGTATTTTGCACTAAAATAGTGGGACTGACTTTGCTACTTGGTAAATGGGGAAAAAAGACAAAACCATCTTTCCTATGTACAGATTTTGAAAAAAAAAAAAAGAAAAAAAAGTCCATTTGTATCTTTTTGAAAGTTATATATGCCAGGAATGTAAGTTTTGAAAAGAACAAAACTGACAATTATTTGGGAGAGAATCCAGAACTATATTGCTTTGTCATGATGGAACATTGTTTTTGTATGATTGTTGACTCCTTTCTTTAGTTATAATAAAGAAGCATGCTTTGAAAAAAAACCCAAAACCTGGGAATATTTCAAAGAATATGACATATCAAATAGCTAAACACAGCCATCCCAGGTCATAACAGATTGTCACCATGTGGTAATTGGTTTTTGCATGTTGGAATGGCTGGAGAGGAGACAGTTTCTTGCAGTTCAACCATCTTCAAATTGCAGTAAAGATGGCCGTCTTCACTCCATTCCCTCTACCCCTTGAAACTACCAGGCCCATAACTATGTCCCTTTTATGCCCTCTGTCATGCTGTGTATCATCATTCAATGGCAGGAAAATGCGATGACAACAATTTTCAGAGCAAGAAAATTGCCAGTTCTGCTTGATTATGGGTTTAATTCTTTTTTATGCTCATCCAGGTTTGCCCAATAATAAATTTCAACAGTATGAAGAGCCTGAGGCAGTGGCAGGTTTGCTATTAACAAAAGATGGTATAAAAAAGGGAAGGAGATTAACAGTTTCTTAAAGGTCATTCATATAACTAGGTATATCTGATAGACTAAGTAATTCTACTTTTTTTTTCTTTAACTACAATATGTATATTATGATTTTCAGAACTACAGTTTTTCGCCCTAAAAAACCTCCTACAAGAAAACATCAAGACCTATAAAAGACCCTGAATTTCCCTTCTAAAATTAAAATTGAAGTCAGATTGAATACTAATAAGAAAAAAAGAACTAATTTCCCTGTGTAACTAATACATTTAATGGGTGTTTACAGTGTATGTTTTTGTACGTAGAACAAGATAATACTCCTTTGTTTGACAACCTCTAGTTTTAGAAATCTGTATTTTGAAAAATAATGTGTATAGCATCCACATTTTTAACCTCTTTTTGTTGTCAATAATATAAGTCAGACGTGAAAAAAAATAGTATTTCACTGAAATAGTTTTATAGTATTTTCAACAATCCTTTATTACTTTCCCTTAAAAAAAAGCCTTCCCAATTTGTTTTCCATGAAATTATTCTCCAGACTCTTCAAATGTATTTCTTTCAGAGCTGTTCTCTTGGAGCAGTAATTTTGTCTTGAAAGTGGCATTCATCTGATTTTGCCTCTGCAATCATTGTTCCAGATGAGCGTATTCCCACGGACAAATTGAAAAGCACTAATGCAGCTTTATCTGTTTGAAGTGGCCTCCTCTGTTATCAACATTCACTGAACATGAGGACCCAAGTTGTAGTGTTTTTTGGTAAGTACCACCAAGTTTTTATTCAGCTCTCACAAGAGTGCTACACTCTGGCTCTCAACAATATCACAGATGCTTCTGGGAAGCCAAAAGTAAAAAAAAAATGGCTCTAGCCTGCAGCCAGAAAAACCAACAATGCATTTTATTTGCATGCATCTTTGAATAGATCATCATAGACAAAGGCTTCTTAGGAGTTTGCAGAACTCTTTCAGGTTCTGCCAGTATTTTGCTGCTTTGCTCACAGCTGAGAAGGCAACGGATATTGGGTATTAGAAAAGACTTTCTAGGCAGGAGTTTATAACTGAAGCCAATGTTCTTGCCTGGTTTATCATAATCCTAAGGTTGGTCCCACAGTTCTAAAGGGAAGAGATAAATTAGAAGAGTCCTTCTGCATTCTGAGAGGTTGTTGGGCTCATCTGTTATCACCAATAAGAAGTAAGTCTATAACTTCAGTGTAGTTAAGAAGGAAATAAGAGGTGTTTTGTGGCTCTTTCTGAAAACTCTGGTTGGAATGATCTGTCGGATTTTTTGTTTAATTCAATTTGCCTGTTCTTCGTGTTTCACAGTTCTCCTCTATTTTCTTTACTTGTAGTTTGTTTCCCTCTGAGGTCCTTTCTGCAATGTACATTTCTTGTTATCTCATGTGCTTCTTATTTTGGGCAACAGTTCTACTTTGCAGGCAATGCTTTTTATTAAGAAGATAAGACCAGCCATACTTGTTTAAGACAAAGTCTTGACTCCAGCTATGGCCATGACTATCTGTTCATGTAGGGAAGAGCTTGACTGTGGCTGGCTTATATGTTTCTTTCCTCTAAGAAGCTTCTTCTGTCTCCAGACCAGTGAAGTTCTTAAACTCAATGTGGTAGCTGCATTTAGAACTGACCAAAATCTTGCACACTATTCAAAGGCAAGCACAAACTTATATGACAGCATAGTGATGCTTTCAGATTTTTTTCACTGTTGCTTTCCTAATAATTCCCTGATTTTCTTTTTTTGGCTGCTATTGCTTTCATGGAGTTATGTTTTATAACCTCAAGGTCTTGCTCTTGAGTGATAACAGTCAGTTCAGAATCCATCACTTCGTATGTGAAGCTATGATTGGTTTTGCCTCTGTGCATCACCTATGTTAGAGGTAAAGTATTCAGCTCAAGATCAGAAGGAGACCATCTTATGACTTCTAACAAAGTTACAATTCCTTGATTATCTCTGTATTGTAACAGGAGATATGTGAATAACCTCTCAATGAGGATTTATCCATGTAAGAAAAAAGATTGCAATGAACAGTTGTTATTAGATAAAATAACTTTTCTAAAAATGTCCAGCATTTATTTGCTGTATACACCTATTTGATATATAGATTAACACAGCATCTGTACACGAGTAGAGTCCTTTTTCTGATTAGTTCAAGCCCTCTCCTGAAATTCATGGGATAGTTGAACACCTAACAATCTCTAACTTCTTCTAATGCATTGCCAATCTGTCTTCCACTCCCTTTCCAGAAAAGAATCTTTTTAGATTTCTTTTTGAGCTTTCTCTATGCAAATGGAATATAAAAGCTGGAAGAAAGAAGAGGCGGAAGGGTGAAGTTAATCTCATTATCCTCATTATTATGTGGTTGGTTTGGGTTTTTTTTTTTCCAAACACCAAATCTCGTTAAAGTTGTTTTCTTACGCCAGTCTTCCATTCCTATGCCTGTATTGGCTTCTTAAATACATAAATCTCACTGTTGGGTGAGGATATTATAAACAAGATTATTGAAGTAGATTTGTAATCCTCTTTTTCCACGTTGTATTTATTTGCTTATTTATTTAATCTAATTGTTTTATTTTTCTGTTGTACACATGATCCCACAAACTTGCACAACAGAGGAAAGGGTGAACTGTAGTGCAGAAATGAGGAAGAGGAACCAATGAACAGGAGATGGTTAAACAGATTTTCCTAAACAGTACTTATCACATAGAAACATAATGATTCAGTTAACTGGGAGGATCCACTGTACAAGTGTTCCTGAGTTTTGCCTCTTGACCCAAAACAAGATTTGTATTCATTTGTTCTCCTTACAGGTAGCTTACTGAAAAGTTCAGTATTACATCATGCACAGTATACACAGAGCTATAAAAAATAATCTCACTATCCCCAAACTGGAAAGCAAACAGTATTAGTTGTATGTTTTTACAAACATCTCAATAGCAAATTAGCAGATGACAGCAGAACAGAACAACAGTGTTGCATACTCACTACAGTTCTCATACAAATGTATGAGCTCTGATAAGTCATTCAATTTTAAAATGCAGTTTAGAACAAAGAAAGTTTTATTCAGATTTTAAAGCTCACATTTACTTATGCTGTTCTTAAAAACTGTTTTACTGAGAAAGCTGCTTTGCTTGTTGCCATTGCTTTCCTTTTATCTGTCCAATATAAATTTCTCTCTTGCACAAGAATCTTGCATGTTCCAAATTAATTTTGCTGGCCTGCTCAAATAAACATTAGGAAATCATTTAATAAGGAAAGGAGACCTAGTCACTTCCTCTGTGTAATTGTATTTAAAAGGGTAACAAAAGTGATGATCCTATAAAATTAAAATCAAGCTTATGGGCCTGAATTGTAAAGTTAGCAACCCTTGAATGAGTTGTGGTCTGCATCTTGCCCTTTAGCTGTTGCAGCTGAACAGGTTATTATACATCATTGAGAAGTATGGGATGAAGATCCTGGAACCAGCAATTTTAATATAAGCTCTGAAAATATAGGAATCATGAGGTCGATAAGCTGTTAACTTTTAGATGACACAGTGGCAACCACCCTTCCTTTCTCCTCTCTTTTTGACAACTACTTTGTAATCTTGGCCCTCTCACCATCAGCAGAAAAAGGACGATTTCACTGCCAAGTGAGGAAATCCTTCGCCTATTTTAAATCTATGTGTGAGTTTTCTAGGAACAATAAGAATAGTGCTCTTCTTGCCTTCCTGAGCCTGAAATCTTTGAGACTTGCTACTGCACTGAACAAGATGCTGTTCCAACAGGATCTTAATATTTCTGTTCAGTGAGTTTCTGTTCTGTGTTGCACTACTTGCTAATTTTTTTGCTTTCTGTTTCTGTCTGACAGCTATAACCATACATGACCCAAGAAACAAAGCAGCTGGATTTTTCCTTGAAAAACAAATGAGAATGAGAGATGCATCTGCACAGGATAAAATCTATCTGTTGTCTCATGAGATAAATTATTCAAAGAGCTCTGTATTGACTCAATCATCCTCTGTTGACAAGTGCAATGGAACAACTTTCCTCTGTTACTTTGTTACTGACTTAGTTATGTGTCATAAAATTTTGGAGCCGAATAAACCTCCACCAGAGCAGGATCACCTATGTGAGCAGGAGATAATATTCCTATATAGTCCATTACCTGGAGTTCTCATTCTATAATGATAAGCAGCAAATGTGGAATTAAAAAAACCCACATGGAGTCCTGTTCAGTTCAGCATTCTTCTGCAGACAAGGATTGCAGTAGTTGTTCTGGTGCCATCCATACAAACAGGCTGATAAACATTCCCACCAGCAAACCCTGCTTTCTCTTGCTGCTGTCCCTCTTTGGTGTGCTCTGCCACCTGCTTATCAGGGCTTCCTTCTCCAGCTTCCCCTCTCAGATGACTTAGGTTGTGACCAGGACCTTCAGTCCAACCCAGTCTTATTCAGGCCATGGTTATTCCAGCAGGACATTATTGTCTGCAGGAATGTGACACATGCATTCGCATTCTATTGCACATCAAATGGTATTTTATTGGTAAGAAATGTTTGCCCCTTTGATGTTTATACCCTTCTAATGCCCTTACTCTAAATCTGTGTCTTGCTCCTAATAATGCTAACTCCCACTGATTTCAATCATACCAAAGACAAAATCTCCTAATAGAAGTGTCTGGAGTATTTTGTACCTAGTACATCATCTATGTGTCTCATTCTGATGCTGTTACATGTCTGCCTATATGCACACCACCATTTTTTCTTTTCTTTTTCCAGTTAGTATGCTTATTGAGAAAAGTCATACAGCAGGAGTGTAAAGAAAAGTAGAAGGATAGTTAAACAGATGCCTAGTTTTAAACATATGAGTAATTTAAAATAAGACAATGGAACTGTTTATATGCTTAAAGTTATGCATACTTTAACACTGAATTAGAACCTGTGAACTTCTGGAAAATCAGTATTATATATGACATTATATATGATGTGAAGTATTATTATGTTTTCATACATCTTCAAATATTCTGCAGATATCTTGACATGACTTTTATTTTAAGGAATAAGGAATATAAACAGATATTTTCAATGCTAATTTTAAGGAATCACAATTCATGAAGAATAACATATTTTCTTAAGCAAACGAATAAACCAACTTAACAAAACCAAAACAAACAAAACAAAACATGACACAGAATCCCATAGAAAACCTCATGAAGCATACTTTATTACTCACAGATCTATGCTGATCCTGTGCTGCAGGCATTCTTTCCCTAACCTGAGCAAAATCCTACTCATATTGAGTAGGATTGCAAACTGACATGGGGGTACAGTCAAATTAGTTTATTAAGCAAAAAAGGTCTTACTAAACTTGGTAGAAAATCCTCAGATTTTGTTGCAGTCTTATTTCTTCCCTGCCTCTTGAGGTTGGGTGCCAGCTCTAGAGAAAATTATTTGTCTGTCCTTTTTTGTTTAAAAGCTGATCTACAAAACTGGGGAACAAACAGCTGGTCCTGATGAGAGCAGGCCAGTGAGTTTTCAGGGTTGCATCACAAATGCAAAGGCCCACACATCAGACTCTTGGCTAAAGCAGTACAACATTTTTTGTAAAATTACTAGCAGCTTTATCAAGTTATGAGTCATTTATCACTGTTAATGGGATCCAAAACCAATGGGACTCTTGTATTTTTAATGAAAAAAAGAATTCAACTTCCCTCAGCGGGTTCAGGAAGAGAAAATGTATGTAAGACATCCACACAGACAAACACAAAGTATACTGGTCTGCCTGCAATCCTCCTCTCTTGTGAAGGACTGATACTGCAAGTCAGAGACCTGTCTGATAGAGGCAGACTCTGGGATCCCTAGTGGAGAAGGAAATGTTTTCAGTTTCCCTTAAAACAATGGAAATATATTGTTCACATTTGGACAGGCACTTTCCATTTTTAAATGCCCTAATGGGCAAACATAAAAAATTGATTCCATCCCATTTCTTTTGCTCCAATCCCTTGGATTTCAGGGGCTAGCAAAGTAGTGTAATAACAGAAATAATAAGAGGAAAATAAACTTAATTCACCGTTTGTATCAGAGCCAAAGCAAAACTTCCATAATATGCAGTGAGGAATAGCAGATGGCCAACTTTCCTTTAGGGAGGTGCAGCCATAAACACTCACGTTGCCTGAGTAGTTAGCTGAGTATAAGCTGCAGTATAAGTGGTTGCATGTTGTGGACTCCTAAGCCCACACTAGAATCATGGAGGCTGAACACTGGACAAAACTGATTACTAGAATTAGCTTTTATACATGTTTTTTTCCTTGATGGTTACTTTTCAAGTGTTATTCTCATGTTTTCACAGGGACCTGTGCCACATGAATGTACATTTTTAATTGTCACCCATTACTCTGAGTGCTCACACAGGTTTTAGCCCTCTGCTTTGTCAACTCTGTGTGTATTTTGAATCCAGGCGTCTTTGCACAGGCCTGGAGGGTGTCAGAGCCCATTTTTCAAAGAGGGAATGCACGGGAAGCTCAGGAACTTGCTAAGAGCTCTACACATCTGGTGATGGGAAATTTTCATAGCTGGGGGTACTACAGGGATGACGGAGGGAGGGACCTAGCAGCTCAGGAAAGGGGTTTTGGTAAGTGTTGTTAGGTGACTGTGGGACTGAGGAGTCCTGACATAACCATCTGTCAGGTTGGTAGGTACTGGGGGATGTGCTGGCTTTGCTTTCCCAACACACCTGACTCTGCTCAAGTACTTAAATTACCTATTATCATATGTTTAGGAGTCATCCTGATCTTTTACTTACTCTTTCAGTCTTGTGTTGCCTCAATTTGTTTTCCCTGTGGGAGCTTTGGATGTTTGTGGAAAGAAATCTGGTTTATTGTCCTATACAACCGCTGCCAAATCATGGTGCACACCAGTGAACACCCCAAGTCCTAGTGAAAAAACACAGAGCTGCTTGCATGAAAATGCACAAAACATGCACCTTTTAGTGTTACCTCTGCTCTGAAGTGCATTTCCTTTTGCTGTTTTATCAGCATCAGCTTTTTCCGTCCCTCCCTGCCCTCAGCCCATGGTGATTGTTGCCTGTAACTAGAGTTCAAGATCGTATAAAAACAAAAAAACAGTAATGGTAGGCGGGAGGTGGAGAGAACCCTAAGCATAATTGGATAAAAATGGTTCTGTGATCCTTAAAGGGGGAGAAACACTTCAGTTGTTGCTGATTGGCACCAGAAACAAACCTTTACCCTGAGAAAAGAATTGAACCCAGCTGCTTGACAGACATACTCATTTCCTTCTCAGGAGAAAAGCAAATGGAATACCCAGGAGTTTTATGCTTATCAAGCAACTAAGGCAGCCTAAACCTATTTGTTTTCCCATTTCTGTTTACATGTGATCAAGACATAAGGTTAGAAACACATTTATATAACAAAAGCATTTGTAAATTGTGCATTTTCAAAGCAGAGTCTTCTTTCTGTGTCTTCTATTGCCAAGCCATCCGTAAAGCAGGTATTAACAAATTGTCATAGGGTTATATTTTTAGTGCAGCATTAAAATTCCTCTTTAGATTTTTGTAGCTGCAGGTATTTTCATTCCCATCTACTCCTCCCAAACAGTTTACCATCACTTTTACTTGTTATTAAATCTGGTATAGCTAAAGATGTTCAAATTCTTCTGAATTACAACCTTCTTAATTTTTAAATTTTTGCAGCTTTATTATTGGAGTCATTAGGTGATTAGAGTCTTACTTAAGTGTTGATATACAGGAGTTCCTTCTTGAAAATGAAGTCCATTAGTTAGCTATTTGCCTCTTTTACTATTTTTTTTTTCAGAGAAAAAAACCTACAACAAAAAAGCTGAAAAACTTTACAAGAAACTACTCACATCAAGTAACACAAATAAGAAACCATTGCTGTGGATGTTTTCTCTACAGTTACTTTGGGAACATCTGATGCTACAGAATAAGCACAAGCGCTCTTATAAATGACCACAGAAGCTTCTTTCAGTGAGAGACAGATTCCCCACAGCTTGCTTTGCAGAGGATAACCTACCTGCTTTGTACAAAAGAATACTGCTCTCTAGTGGAATATGGGAAAAGATTCCATGACCTCACCACTTACCTTCCTCTGTATTCTTAGATGTTTGCAGATGAAAGGCAGCTTAGCTTTGTTCTAGACTTATGACATGTTATGATATATGGCTACAATTACTGTGAGATTATACTGTGAAGTGTCTTTGCTTTTGTAATCAAGTAAAAGAATTTTTTTTTTCCTTCAAAACTCCTTTGTAAACTGAAACCAGTGGTTTTTACTATATTCTTTTTTTCAGAATGCTGCTGTCTATATCAAGAGTGTGGAACTAATAACTATTTAATTTACACAGGAACTCATAATAATTTAGCCAGCATAAGGTTAATTTGGGAGTGATTAATAGCTGCATTTATACAGCTGGAAATTTTAATAATATCTCTCTCCCTGGAATTTATGGTGCTAATATTTTATATTCAGGATTCGCTTTCTGTTGTGGTCACTGCCTCCTTTGGAGTGGGAAAGGTTTGCTGAAGCAGGGATCGAGTTGTACAAATTGTTCAATATATTCCATCTGTCTCAGCGGGTGGGACACTATGAAAACACATACGCACGCACAAAATGTGGTACTTTCAGTTTCCTTCCTCCAGGGCTAGTTGTAGATCTGTCATCTGTTTGGCTAGACTTGATGGGATCAGGGCTCCTTTGACAGCTTTAATCGCTATCACTACTCACAGCAAGCCTGCAAGCTAGTGAATTGACATGCTGGACATACTTAAAATGGGCATGTAGTGCAGAACTGAAATGAACCTAGCCTGGAATGTGCTGTAAGTGTGCATTCAAAACAGGCATGCACTGCTTTGAGGTATTACAATGTTAAATCTGAAGCCAGCTGTTTTCTGAAGATTTATTTTCAATATGCCCTGTCCCTTAGGCATTGGAAAGTAACTTAAAACATCATCTGCAAAAAAGCTGGTCAGTCTGTGCCCAAAGTGCCTGTTTCTTGTTTTGTTTTCTGAGAATGGAGGCGGTCAAGTTAGGCTAATGCATGAATTTTCTGAAAAGTACCTCACTAGATAGCTGTTTAAGGCATTTACTTTGCAGATTGTGAAAAGAAGCATTTGGAAAGACATATAACTAAATATAATATTTTTTTCTTAAAAAAAAGTAAATTGCAACAGTAATCCAAAAAAACCCACAGTAAACAAAAAGGAGCCTCTTGAATGTTAGAGGCATGGAAGGTAAGCACGGGATGGTGCAAGATGATTGTCAGCCTCAGAGGTTTTCTTCCTTTCTTTTCTGCAGAGTATCCTCACCATCCATGTGAGGATTAGAAATTTAGAAATTTGTAAATTTCAGTTCAGAAATTTGGGGGATGTTGCAGTTCACTAGTAATTATACTGAAACCAACACATCAGAAGAATAGCTCCTCTTCTAAAGAAGTCAAAGCACTTGAAACTTTTGCTGTTTTATACTGTTGGTTAGGCATTAACAATTTTGGAAAGTTTTCTGTAGTTGCAAGTCTTCTGAATAGGAAAAATTTCCACCTACAGTTTATTCAGTAATATGGTGTATTTCAGTCAGAGAAATCTGTGTGTTGCCACCACACCACAATGGATTTTTTTTTCTCTTTTTTTTGGCAAATATAAACTGCTCTCCATCACTATGGTTTTCTACTGCCACATCTATGTTGGAAATTCATTCCTCGACTAGAATCAGCCTTAAAAACATTGGTGAATTTATCCTTGAAACATAGGGGATTTTAGGATGAAAAGATTGTTGTCCTCTTTTACTGGCAAGGAAATTAAGGTAGAAAGAGGTGAAGATGAAGTGTTAAAATTACTTAAGAGTTACACTGGTGCTGGGAATAGAACCCAGATCTCTTGCCTCCTACTCCTGTGCATTAACCAAAGTATTATGCTTCTTTCCTTGAGTATTTACAGTCTTTCATTTCCACTGGTAATGGAAAGTTTTCCTGGGGGTGGGAGGAAAAACTATAAAAGGAGAGTACAAATAAAACCATCTGGAATAGAGGAAAATAGAAGACTAAATCATCTGCAAAATCTGGTAACGTGATATAGAACAAAAAATGAACTATGGCTAACATGCAATAGTTTTAATGCATATTGAAGCACATACAGCAGAGTGGTCCTTGATAGTTCTCAGATGTCTTTAGCACTCAAATTGCAGGTTGCAAAACACAGGGGTCCATCCATTCATGTGGCATGACCACAATGGTATTCAAGTTACACCTTAAGGTTTTCGTTGTGCAATGTACAGAGATAACACAGAAAGAACATGGGTTTCTCCTGAACAAGCTTCACATAGCAGGTATTACTACTGGAAATGTGGTTTCTGCTAGTGTGATAGAAATTTGTTTCCTTCTGACCTGAATATGAAATATTGACATTTTCTTATTGGCTCAGTAATTAACATTAATTAATTAGAATGGATGTGTGTGAAGCACATTAAAGATAGTGAGCACTATTTAAGTGCTGAGTAATATTGTTATTGATTTACAGCACTTTTTGCAAACATCAAGGCTTTACAGAATAAGAAAAACAATAACAACACTTTTTTGTTCTTTTTTTAAGGTTGAATTGTATGGGTAAATGACAAAATAATTAGAGTGAAAAAAAACTTTCAAGACAACATTCAAAGGAAGTCAGGGAATTAGCTGTTCAGCTTTCATCTCAGAGAGTGCAATAAAATCAGAAACAGATGAGAAAAGCCACATTCCCTAGAACAGCACATAGCAAAGTTGATAGACAAGGTTATGCATCAGAAATCTGATCATATGTTGAAGATGAGCTTTTGAATGTCTGCAAGTAAAGAAGAGCAGACTTAAAATGACCTTCATCCACATATCTCCTGGTCTTCTGGGTCACAAATGTTAGATATGCACATGAAAACATTCCTT
This sequence comes from Nipponia nippon, assembly GCF_047370975.1. NCBI lineage: Eukaryota > Metazoa > Chordata > Aves > Pelecaniformes > Threskiornithidae > Nipponia > Nipponia nippon. Next base: position 34,286,094 of record NW_028262402.1, read on the forward strand.
TGTATATGAACATATCCCATGTCTTAATCCATGGAAGAAGCAGTGAGTATGTGTCTCAACTGCACACACTGTGAAAAAAGATATGGAGCTTGTGCTGCCAAAGACTGGAGACAGGGCTTCAGGACACATAAAGACCCTCTGAGGACATGCATCCATTGCTAATTCCTACTTGTTTTCTCTCTTACTTCTTCATTCTGCCATCTGTCAGCCATCCTAAAATACTGCTGTATCAATCCAAAGAACATCACCAAATGCATGGGAATTTTTCTTTTCAGAGGTTTACATCCTGTAGGAAGTAATTATATATGCTTAAGTGTAAAACTTTATCTGGAGATACCCACTTTAAAAACATAAATACAGCAAAGACTTTGATCTATCTTCTATGGTCTCTCCTATTGAAGTGACTGGAGAGCTGCCTGGTGGAAAAGGACCTGGGAGTATTGGTTGACAGCCTCCTGAATATGAGCCAGCAGTGCGACCAGGTGGCCAAGAGGGCCAATGGCATCCTGGCTTGTATCAGAAATAGTGTGGCCAGCTGGACCAGGGAAGTGATAGTGCCCCTGTACTCGACACTGGTGAGGCCGCACCTCGAGTACTGTGTTCAGTTTTGGGCCTTTCACTACAAGAAGGACATCGAGGTGCTGGAGCGTGTCCAAAGAAGGGCAACGAAGCTGGTGAAGGGTCTAGAGAACAAGTCTTATGAGGAGCGGCTGAGGGAGCTGGGGTTGTTTAGTCTGGAGAAGAGGAGGCTGAGGGGAGACCTCATTGCTCTCTACAACTACCTGAAAGGAGGTTGTAGCGAGGTGGGGGTCAGTCTCTTCTCCCTAGTAACAAACGATAGGACGAGAGGAAATGGCCTCAAGCTGCACCAGGGGAAGTTTAGGTTGGATATTAGGAAAAACGTCTTCACCAAAAGAGTAGTCAGGCATTGGAACAGGCTGCCCAGGGAAGTGGTTGAGTCTCCATCCCTGGAGGTATCTAAAAGACATGTAGACGTGGTGCTTGAGAACATGGTTTAGTTGTGGACTTGGCAGTGTTAGGTTAACGGTTGGACTCAATGATCCTTTCCAACCTCAAGGTCTTTTCCAATCTTGACGATTCTATGATTCTATGATTCTATTATTTCTTCACAATATTTAAATACTGTCCTTACAGACTATCTTGAGTATAAGTGTGACCTTAGACAGTGATATATAAAGAATGAAAAAGGACTGGGCACTACACAGTTATCAGACTGGGTCTTTTATCCAGAATTATATTTCCAAGTATCCTTGAGTCCACATTAGTATTTTCAGTTTTGGGCAAAATGGGTGATATCAACCGGTATTGTTCTCAGAGTTCCCAAAAATTTCCAGGTCACAACATCAAGTTGGAGCCATGTGCTAAATTCTATGGAAACAGCAGGTCCGTTATCAAAGGAGGCAGCTCCTGTCTGTCCCTTCATGGTAGCATTATAATACCTTTGTTCTTATTATCAAGAAATCATTATCTCCTGTCCAGCTTCTAAATACCATTTCTCAGAAGAGGAAAAGAAGGAGAAGAATACACAGGGAAAGGTGAAAGGAATACAGTAAAGGAAGTGCTAAAACAATACAGGAATTAGCTTGGAATCCTCAGAGTTCATTGACCCTTGACTGTCTGGTTAAAGGCTGTCAGAAGGGCATTTGGAGTTAATATTGTGGTTCACACAGTATTTAAAAGTCATGTTGACTTGCTGTATTGATTGTAAGCTGTACAAGATAAAGCATTTGCAACAGTACAATGGAGATGGTATTTAGATTACATTTCTGTATTGGTTTATGATCTGTTGATAGGAAATGTGACACAGTAGTCCTAGGTCTTTCAGTTGTCTATATCTGTGACCATGAGAAACTGCAGACATGACTGTGATTGGCAGAAAAGATGGACTACTGTTTCATAAGTCCATCAGAGTCCATTTTATTCTAGTCTGTAGTATTTCTGCATGATCTCATAGTACAGTGTAGGTTTATCTGTGTTGTTGAGTACTCTGCCTTAAATGGCTTGCATAATCTGGATAAAACAGAAACTCACAGAAGACAATGAGGGGTGTTTCTCACTCTGTTTGGAATAGTTTTGAGCAGCGGGTTTCTAAATCTCTAAGTTTTAGAATGAGAAACAACAAAGCAAAAAAGTAATGTTGCTGGCTGTTGTGATGCAGTACTAATCTTGAATATTTAAGCAGTAACTTACACTGCATTCAAAGTAATGAATCAGCCACAAGTTGAACCACACACTGCTCTGTTTGTTTAAAGGCAGGGTAAATGACAGGCATTGTATTACATACATGAAGGAAATGAAAGAAGCAGAGGAATATCAGGGATTGTTTTTAATGTCATTGTCAACACTGCAAGAGACAATAGTTTCAGATATGAACTTTGTTACTCCTGATGCTGTGTCACAAGGAAACACGTGGAGATACACATCCTGATTAGTTGTCTTGATTGTTACTTTGTAATTTTTATATGAAAAGCAACTTTGGGATGTATTAGATTAAAAAGAAGAATGACTTGGACTGGCTGATTTGTAAGTGTGATAAAAGCTTTGGATGCTAAGTCTTTCTCCCTTTTGTCTGTTACCATGTGTGCCCCCTCCACTTATTGGGAAATGTTAGAACCCCTTTAAGGGCAGTGAATATTTGAGCTCTTGCTTAGTTCTTGCAATAACGACCTATTAATATTTTGTTACTTTTAATCACCCTTTCCCTAAAAAGAAACTTTTAAAATACCTTTCTGTGGGTTTTTTTTAAACTGTTTAGGCTTGACTTCCATGAAGGGCTTAACTGTGGTGCTCAGGTTTGTTTCCAAAAACTGTTTCTCAGATATCTGTGATAGATTACCTCTTCAGTGAAAGGGTTGGCTGAGGCTTTAGGGATCCAGATAATAAACTTACTTGTTGGCTCCAAAGTATAAACTTACAGGAAAAAACACCCAAAACAAAAAAAAAACCAAAGAAAAACATAAACCTGCTCAAGCAGGTCCAGAGGAGGGCCACGAAGATGATCAGGGGGATGAAGCACTTCATCTGTGAGGACAGGCTGAGAGGGTTTGGGTTGTTTAACCTAGAGAAGAGAAGGCTATGGGGAGACCTTATAGCAGCCTTCCAGTACTTAAAGGGGGACTACCAGAAAGATAGGGAGGGACAGTTTATCAAGGAGTGCAGAGATAGGACGACGGGTAACAGTTTTAAAGTGAAAAAGGGTATTTAGATTAGATATTAGGAAGAAATTCTTTACTGTGGGGGTGGTGAGATACTGGAACAGATTGCCCAGAAAAGTTGTGGATGCCCCCTCCCTGGCAGTGTTCAAGGCCAGGTTGGATGGGGCTTTGAGCAACCTGGTCTGGTGGAAGGTGTCCCTGCCCATGGCAGGGGGGTTGGAAGTAGATGAACTTTAAGGTTTCCCAAACCTTTCCCAAACTTTAAGGAACCCAAACCATTCTATGATTCTATTATTCTACAGAAAAACCCACCTTAAACATTTATTATGATAAATGTTATGCTTCCAATTATGGATATTAATCTCTGGTCATAACTAATTGAAAAGTTACTACTGAATATGAGAGAGAAAGACATATTGGATGAAATCTGAGCTCTGTTGAAGTTTTCCTAGCTTTTGCATTTGACTTTAAAAAGAGTAAGGTTCAGTCAACAAAACAGATGGACAACTAATCCCAAAAGGGTCCTAATTGTTAAATTTAATGCTCGTATGAAGGATTGTTCCATCTGAAAACTCAACCATTTAATGAGAAATTGAGAGTAAAGAGATACTTATATATATTTATTTAGGTTTCTGTTAATAAAGTATATTGGCAGAGGGACATAAAGATAGTCTTATATTGTTGAGATCAGGATGAAGATATGTATTGAAAATTTCGTGGTCTTTTCCCTGCAGTTGCAGAAAGAATGTTAGCAGCAATCCCTTGATTGTGATGTTGGGGAAAGGTAATATCAGATACCAACATTTTATAGTGTTTCTAAGTCCTGTTCATTTCCACACTGACTTTAAGTCTATTGCTAACTAAAACTCAAAAAGTACACTCTGTTTAATCTCAAAATGTCAATTTCCATTCATGGGACAAGGCTTCACAAACACTAGTCAAACAAGACTGGAGGCAAGGTCTGGTAACATTCATAAAAAAAGGACAAAATATCAGGTCTGCTAATGGTCTTTGCTGTACTGGATGGCATCAAATTACCAGCCTTCTGGAAATCCCTTTTCTATTCTCTCAACCACAATAATCAAATCTGAATTAATACAAAATAAAAAGGAGAAGGAAAATACTAAGCAGAAAGAGCAGAAACTGGAGAAGATGACAAGTTTCTTTACCTACTGGCTGTCTTCTCTGTATCTCACCTCCACATTACCTTAAGCTTTCCTGTGATTTGCTTTGCATTATGATGATAATGGATCTTTAAAAAGCTTGGGAAAAGTACTTAATTTTTTACCTTAATCTTTTAGATGAAATTCTTCAATTTTACAGCACTATAACCATTACAGTTGCAATGGTTTAAAGCAAGTGTGCAACAGCGGAAACATCCCTTTGGATTAGGCTGTTAGTTGAAATGTATCTATGAGGTCTTAGGTGTGGTATTTCTAAAGAAAAAAAGATTTGGATGTTATTATGAACTTATAAATATCTCTCCCTGATCTCCAGACAAGGGTCCTTGCTTTACACCACAATTAAGCTAAAGTAAAACCAGTGAGTTCAAAAGAGTTGCAGCTAAATAAACTTCACCTATTAGAGGCAAACAGAAGCCAAACTTTCTTCCTAAATGTTTTTACAACATTACAACATCAAACCTGCCTATTATGGAAAATTAATTAAAAAAACCTTGGTCTGCTGATGAAAGCTATCCTCTACTTAACGCGTGAACAATTTTGTTTGTTCTCTTTTTTTTTTTTTTTTCTTCCTGCTTGGAGACCTTCTTCAAATTCTAAAAAATGAGTATGTTTTAGTGTTTAATGTCTGTAAATTCTTGAAGATATGCAAGACCCATTAACCCTAACAGTCTGGCCCATATTGACAGACAAAAGTTTAATCTTATCCATTTTGAAGGTCCCATAATATAATGGGGAAAATATGTGTAATTAACATGGATTTTATTTGCTGGGTGCATCTGAATCATCCTGCTTAACAGATGCTCTTAAAGTTTATGAACAGACTGCTATAGGTTTCTTGCATGTAACTTTCTCCCCTGTACACATTACCAGGGTATATTTGTATATGTTCAGTTTGCTGTTTCTTTGCATGTGCTCATTCCCAGCTCTGCCAAGTGCACTCCAATGCAATGTTTACAGTTAATATTGATGGATGTCATGATTCAAAATCTTTGCAAAATGGCCAGACCCACAGCTTGGTTAAATCAGCACAACAGCAGTTTTATGAATATTGATGTTTTCAGCTTAATACCTATGTTTTGCTTCTTTTCTTTGTTTGTTTTTGCTTGTTCGGACAATGGTGTGACTTTGTTGAAGATGACTCAAATTTGTTACTCATTCTAATATGTCCAAAATTCTATAGGTAAGATCATAAAGGTAAAAATATATGTGAGTTGATAAATGTGCTGTCTGTATTTCTGAACTATTTTAACATCTTGATGTATGACCTGCACTGCTGACATTGTAATATGCTGTACATAATTTCATTAAGTGAAGAGTTTAAGGTTAAGAGCTCTGAAATGCTCAAGATGAATTTATCTAGCATGTACTGTGATGATCATGCTGTTGTTTAATCTATACACAGCTATAACACCATCATAATTTCCAATATGCTTTTAATCCTGATCCAGTCCTGTTCCAGGTACTTTTGCCTAGTGTTGCTCAGTATTGAGAAAATAAGAATCTCGGAAACAAACAGACATATCTCAGGAAGCAGCTGTTTGCTGGTAGAGAAGTAACTTCAAAGAACTACAGAAAAAAAGTTTGTTTCACATTTGTCTTTGATTTCCCACATTGGATGCTTTGATAAGTAACTAATCTGTGCTCAAAGATAGAAATGGGATTATTGTTTTAAACCTATCTTCTGGGGGGATTGCTGTATTTCTAAATAATGTAAATCTGCTCAGGTACTACAATGCTGAGAATGCAATAATAACAATAAGAGTAAGATACAGGTATTTAAGGAGTTCCTTTTGTGTACAAAGTCCAGGGACAAGCAGAATATTCTAGTATATAGGACACTGGTTTGGAATTAAGAACAAGAATCCTCTTCCTGGTTTTGCCAGCAATTTACAAGCATTGAGGAAATTACTGAACCATCAGCACTTCCCAGCTATGAAATTTGAATATTTGTCTTCTGTAGCTTACTTTGAGATCTATGAATGTAAAACCAATATAAGCTATAGGGATTCATATTGTACAGTTATTGCAAGTCAAATGGAATATGTGCTACACAGGACACTATATTACACTAGACTGTGGTTTAGAAGTACCTCCTATTTTGAAAATTTTTCTTTCTGTGCAAAACATGTCTCTCCCCCTATCTGTTCCTTAAAAACAAGTTTTGCTATTCTCCTGTAAGCTTATTGCCTAATTACAGGTTAACAAAAATATATTTTCCTTTAGAAAAATTCTTAAGCTAAGCTTGATGCTGAAAAATTCTTTTTCTACCCTATTTCCAAATGCCAGTTCCAGGTATATGTACTAATTCATTAGTTAATTAAGAATTCACTTCTGTTTAATCTCTTAGCAGTGGCAAACAAGGAGCACAAGGGGAAAGAGGACGCATTTCACAGTGATTCTTTCTTTCTGCTCAGAGCACTGCTTGTTATTGAAGTGCAGATTCTGCTTATAATTATGCTAAAAATACCAAAATGTGATCACAGTTGCTTAGTCCAAGTGTATATAGAGGGAACTACTAGAAGTGAGGTTTGGACCAGGCTTATTTATCTCATTGCCAGGTGCAAGAATAGAGGAAAGGGACACGTTGAAGAAAAATGTCTTCATACGGTGGAAGCTGGAAGAGTCATCTATGAAGGGTTTGAGCTGATTTTCAGGTGATACTACCTTTCAGTGTTGGGAAAGGAAAGTGGGCATAGCCTCTGTCCCTTAGCTGATGAAGCTCTTTTAAAGCATGCAAGCTCTCCCTTGCACCTGACTGTTTATTGCCAAATCATGTCCTGTCCTATAGAGGGAGCTTGTGCCTCCTTGGCTATGTCTTGCCTTTTCCATCCATGTCCCCATACAATGCTGCACAAGAAAGGCCACATGTCTTCTGTGCTTCCTGGGGTCTGCCCTTCAGTGCAGATATAGAGAAATCTGGTGAAAATGAGTTGTCTGGTATCCTGAAATATTTAGTTGACACTACTGTACTCAAAATTGGTTGGGTCTGGCTTCCTGATGACCTGGGAAATCCTGGCTTTGTCTGCGTCATGACACAAGAATATCCTAGCTGGAGTCTAGACCACAACTTCCAGCTCTCTGAAACTTTCTATCAGAAAAGCTTTGGGATGTACATATTGTATGTATCTCTGATAGCAGAGACTGAGTAACAGAGTATGCAAATGTATTGTTAAGAACTAATCTAATTTGTATTTTAACCACTAAGCCTTTTCAACTCTTTCATAGAGAAATGAATGAGACAGAGCAGCAGAGTTACTGCAGCTCTACAAGTAAAACTGCCAGAGCTGTTCTACTCTTTTTTTTTTCCCCCTCTGTTTATAACAGTGTAAAGCAGTCACTTTGGGGCTATATTTATAATGCTTAATCTCAGTCCAAAAGAAAAACATTTTTGGAAGAGTTAATAAATGTATTCCAGACTCCCATTGCACTGAGTTTCTGGTAGGACTCTGAGTCCAACACACAAACTTGCTAGAACTACTCTTATGTCTCTGGTTAGAAGTCACTCTATTGGCTAGATGGGTGCTTCTTGCTAAATTGTGTCTAACATGAAAGGAAAGTAATAACTGAAGTTTTGTATTTTTTTTTTTAATAAGTGCAAAAAAGGTCTAGAAGACTGTTATTTTTAGATTCTTTTTTCTGTCCTGTTTCTTTTTATTAGAAAAGTAAATCCTGTCTAGACTTTTGAGACTCTGGTGACTGAAGGCTAAAGAAGTGGCAACATATGATATACTTTAGAACATCTATAGCAGGACAGACAATAGGCCTCTCTAGCCCATGGTTTCTTGTATGTAGATCATAGTAGTCGATCATAAGGGAATAACATAGGAGCCGGGCATATGCAGTATACTTCCCTTACTATGCCTTCCTAGCTTTGAGCAACCAAGGTATAGGGACTTCCTGAGTTGGATTTTGTGCTTAGACTGGTAACCTAGATGATTAATGGCATCAAAAGATCTTCTGAGAGAGAAAACTGTGGAAATGGCTTGTGATAGCTAACTAGTAGGGAAGGCACTTTTATGCAGGTTATGTCTTTCCTTTCCCCAGCACTGGAAGCTTGCTGGGAGTGGATAGCAGTGCAGGAGAAGAACAAGCCCATAGTTTTGAAGTACTGTACTGTGTTTAGGGGAAGAGGAAAGTTTACATAACTGCAAGCAAAAACTGAGGACAGAAGCAGACTTTTTTGACTATACTGAAAAAAAGAAACAAATAGAAAAGCAATTGAATGTGAAAAATATTATCCAAGATATAATAAAATAACTGAGGTTTTGTAACATTTACAGAAACGTGCAAAATGGTACTTAAGTACATGCTAAATGCCATGCTATCGAGATTTTTAAGTGTTCCAGTCAGTCTAGTTACATTAAAAATATCTCCTGAAACACTAGCTGGAGCTTAACATTTGGAGTCAGTCTATAGGCACCTGTTTTTCTCATTGGCATCTCCTTCAGCATCCTTTTTTTGACCTTCAGCTAAGGAAGACACTGTCAGCCTAGATAAGTGTTTTCCCAGCTAAAACATGCAGTGCATCAGGAGGAACTGAAAGTCCACAAGTTCCAAATTTCCGCCTACTGTTTGCAAATTAAATACAAATGTGAACAGCAGGAGGCTGGCTTTTAAAACAGACAAGTGTTGCCACACATTTATAGGATGGCTCCTCCTCAAATCTCTATATTGGCTTCCCTTTACCTTCTGCATCTAATTTAAACTCCTACCTCCTGATTTATTGTTGCCCTATGGCCTCTGCAGCATGACACAGAGGAGACTTATGGACCCATTTTGGATGAGGCAACACAGAGAAAGTGTGAGAGAGTAGAAAGTGTATAATTCGAATCACTAGCCTGGCTTAAAGAGACAGCTGAAAACTCTTTGGTTGCCTCTGGAAGTGAACAAGTCAGGCAGAACGGTAGTTCCTCTTTACTTTGTAACTCAAAATATTACCAGGTCAGGAGTGGTTCAGGACATCCCCCTTGCCTTCCAGACATCTGCAGATTAGCTGTCTGTGCAATATATATTTAACTATTTCTTGCTTTTTGTTTTTCTCTTTACTTCCTACCCTACAGTCTTTCCTAATTCACATCCTGTTTTAACACACTGCCCTATGATACTATCCCAGTCTTTCCTCTGTTGTCCATAAAAATCTTCTTTACCTGATCTACTTGAGCTAGCCCTCTGTTCTTTCTTTCACTTTTTTTCTACGAACCTTTCCCAACTTACTCTGTAAGTATATGTGCTGCCATTTATCTGTAGTTCCTAAAACTTCACATTTATATCCATTTTCTTAAGGTACTATTCTTCTGTATTTCCATTTACACAAGCAAGTCATGATTGAACATCACCATTTTCTCTTTTTTCCTGCTATCACTAATCTGTGTCAATACAATCTCCATCTAGCTCAAAGATCAGTTCATGGTTATTGTTGTAGCCTTGTGAATGCAGCAAGGACGTTTTTCTGCAGGTATAGTTGGCCCATGGTACAGAAACATTATTCTTGCTAACTTTTATGTGGGAAGATAGAACTATAGTATGGAGAAAAGTTATGAAGCTGTGAGATCTAATCCTAGTTTGAAGATGCATTTTGTTTTCAGAGTGCATAGACTGGTTCAGAGGCTTCTGGAAATACACTGTGGATTCCTATCAAAAAACATATACTTTCCAAAAACTTTTCAAGTCCTTGATACTATTCCCACTACCTCTTGAAATTTCTTCTGGTTCGTCTGCAGAGCTTACTTACAGAAACCTTTATTCAGGAAGTAACAACTAGCATCTTTTTCAGCAAGGACTGGATTTTCACCATGGTACTTTTCAAATCAGGTCAACATCTCCTAGCATCAGTTTATGGAAGCTGTGAATCTAATCTGCCATGACGACTACTGGATGGATGGATGGGTGGGTGGGTGGGTGGATGGATGGGTGGATGGATGTACAACTCATCTAATAGATGCATTCATGCCTGCTTCTTAGAAGGGATTATGTGAGGTTGGGGTGCGGAAAGGTGTGTGATGTAATGTAAAAAATAGTTTGTTGTCTCTATTTGTACACTGATAAGACACCTAGCAGTCCATGTATTTTAATATCTAGCTATTGGCTATTGAAAAGACAAGGAGCAAGAAGCCCACATTTATAAAACCTTGATTTCTCTGGGAGGTAAGTTCCTGGTAGCTGGGAGTATCTGAACCTCCCTGTTTTGTCTCCTAGTTCTCACTTCAGTTGTCTCAGTCTCCAGACACATGAATGAGGCAGTTCAGGATCGTTCACCAGGTCAGGTGGTTATAGGTCTTAGTCTGCAGTGGTACCAGTTCTTAGATCTCAAAGTCTCCTTGACAATGTCAGAAGTATGGAATCATTTTTGGTAGTGGATGTGGGCCTGAATGAAAGTAAAAATTCTGACTTCTGGAGAGAGTAGCTTGTACTTCAGAGGTGTACATTTCCCTTTGTATTTCAGCGGGTTTTTCAGTTCTTGTACGGAAGGCGTCTTATCTGGATTAAAAACCTCTGGTAGCATTCACTTACATGCTTGGATTGGCTCTTCAGCTGTATGAAATGTTATTAAAAGAGGTTCTGCTTCAAGAATGGCTCTTGAACTTGGGCCAATTCACTTTTTCTGGCAAAACAGAGTATGAGAGATATGTGTATGTGCGAGCATGTGTGTCTTTTATTCTGCTTCTTTAAGGTCTGTCTGATTTTTGGAAAAAAATATAACAATGAAACATACAGTAGCTAGAATTATGGAAGAACTATCTGCTAAAGAACCATTAGCTGTATCACCCAATCTGCTTGACAGTATAGCTGGTGGTTAAGGAGACATTAATTTGAGGCCAATTTAGATACCATGGGCTTATTTTGACAGGAAAAAAAAATGGCATAAGGTTATAAAATGACATTTCAGAGGAAACTGCAGAAGAATTTGGATACAAGAGTGTGGCAATCTCACTGGTGATTCTTGGACTCTCAGACAAACTGTGCTTTGGATTGTAGTATAATCCTTAAACTTTCAAGTATCAAGTTGTCCTGAAAGAAAGAAAAACTAATTCTATCCCTGTTCATACTCCTCTGCATGCTGTTAAAGACTTTGATGTGTTGTTCTGCTTGTTTTGCTATGCTGGAAAGATATGCGTATGTCTCCTTATTACTGTCTCTCATGCATGTGCATGTGCATGCGCACACACACGCGTGTGCCCTCCATGAGTCTGGGAACCATGGAAACCAGTTTACAAATTGTATACCCATTAGAAATAAAGAAGATAGTTTTTAAAAGTGTTTGGGGACATCAGTAAATCTGTGTTAGGCATAGACTTAATAGATGTTAGTTGCTTAAATACCTTTTAAAAATACCTGGTCTATTAAGGAGTTTTGTGAGTGTTCATTTTGTGAGTTGGATCTTAAGGTTTCCAGACTTTCACAGTATAAATTGGCAGTGTGAGGCTGACACGGTACTTTACACTTTTTTATTTTTAGACATACAGCTGGACATTTTAGCTATATATTTTCCAGGTTGTTTCAGAATTCACAACTTGTAATCAGAAATACCATTGGAGGCACAGATAGAGTGTTATGTGGGATGGAATTGTACAGGTTTATCTTGGTATGTCTCCAGGGGTGGGGAGAGGAAGGAAGTTTTGTCTTTTTTGGGGGAAAAGATAAATAATGGATTGATTCAGTCTTATTCCAGGTCAGAGCTTCTCCCTGTTTATTCAATGACTTCTCTCTAAAATCTTTGGCTTCTTAAGCCAAAGCCAAATATCCACCTTTTAAATAATTATTCTGATTTGTGACCATCTGTGCTGGTTTTGGCTGGGATAGAGTTAATTTTCTTCATAGTAGCTAGTATGAGACAATGTTTTGGATTTGTGCTGAAAACAGTGTTGATAATACAGGGATGTTTTAGTTACTGCTGAGCAGTGCTTACACAGAGTCAAGGCCTTTTCTGCGTCTCACTTGACCCCACCAACAAGTAGGTTGGGGGTTCACAAGAAGTTGGGAGGGGACACAGCTGGGACAGCTGACCCCAGCTGACCAAAGGGATATTCCACACAGTATGATGTCATGCTCAGCATATAAAGCTGGGGAAAGAAGAAGGAAGGGAGGGAAGTTCAGAGCGATGGCATTTTGTCTTCCCAAGTAACTGTTACCTATGATGGAGCCCTGCTTTCCTGGAGATGGATGAATACCTGCCTGCCAATGGGAAGCAGTGAATGAATTCTTTATTTTGTTTTGCTTGTGTGTGTGGCTTTTGCTTTACTTATTAAACTGTCTTTACCTCAACCCACGAGTTTTCTCACTTTTACCCTTCCAATTCTCTCCCCCATCCCACTGGGGGCAGGTAGTGAGTGAGTGGCTGTGTGGTGCTTGGTTGCTGGCTGGGGTTAAACCATAACACCATCCTTTGTGCTTTCAATTCCTATGCCTTCTGCAATGGAAAAAACTAAGTGAGCTCCTTTGAATACTGTCAGGTAAAACTAGATTAAATAATTTAACCGACCAATGAAGGAGGCTTGAGCTAACCCTGATCAATCTTCTAAAGCAGATTAGGGCTCACTCACATGATATTTTGCATTAGCAGTTACAGAAGATTAATGTGCAACCAGAAATAGACCATCTTTACTGGCAGAAATAGAGCTAGAAGAAGACATATCTATGATTGTAGAAATCCCCTTGATTGTGCACAAATTAAGGTCAAGAGTAGAACTCCAGTAAATTTTCAGTAACGAAGCGTCAGCCCAGCAGCTTTCTTGTATGACTCATGCAGTGCACAAATCGAAGGGAAACACTTAAACCTGTAGAGCTTCTAAGCTGAAAGCTACATATTATTCATGTATAAATATCGCTTTGAATAAACTTTGCTATAGTTTACAATGAGTAAGAGACAGATATTGGATGTTTTTGCATGCCTAACAGCACTACAAGCTTGAGTACTGGTAGCTGTAGACACATTTTATCAGAGCAGGTTAAAAGGCACATCCATTGCATTCAAGTCCAATAGTGGCAATCATTGGTTCTAGTTGAAGTAGTTGAGCCCACAGACAGCTTTACCTTTTGTTATTTAAAAAAAAAAGATGCTTCAAATAGAAAGCTTTCGTTTTAATGCCCTAAAAGGAGGTTAATTAAAAGAACTTGTCAAAATATTTGTTGCAAAAACTTTTCCTATTAATTTTTTTTGAGCTTAGGTTTTCAACACTTTCTTCAGTGTTGCAGAAATGCTGCATACCTTAACTTGGCATTCCCTGGTTCTTGGTGTGTGAAATTCCTTGTAGAAGGGATAAAGCAAATTTTTAAGAAGAAGCTTGTCTTTATTAGAGAGAACATCATCAAAGAGCACATAGAAAGAAGCAAAGACAGAACACTGATATTATTTGTGTTATTCACAGGGTGCCTTTCAGACTTATTCACATGGCCAAGCAATTTACTTCCCGGTAAATTTGAATTTGCTTCACAGCATACCTGAGTTTACTGCATATGTTACTGGAGATAAGCATCTTGTTGAATAAAAGAATCAGACTTTGCTTCAAAGTAATAATTGTGAAGGGTCGTGTAAGTACAATTTTACAATTCTGCTGAATTGGAGGCGTAGGATCAGATCTCTCTAATTTTCTAGCTTTGCCATAAGTTCTCCTGGAGGACTTTTTGTTCAGTCAATTGCTTACTAGTGATTATTCATGTGTCATTATTACATAGCCCAGAAAGATGATACTCCTGAAATTCAATATTAGGACAGGCTTTTTCACAAGGAGGGTGGAGCAGCCCTGGAACTGGTTAACCCAAAAAGTTATGGGTAACCAAATTTTTTGTTGGTTAACAATGAATTCCACAACCAGTTGCAAAGATGTGGAATCTCCAGCCTTTGATATTTTAAAAAATTAATCAGAAAAAGCCATGGCTGGTCTGATCAAATGCTGATGATAGCAGGAGGTGGCACTGGGTGATCCCTGTTCTAACCAACATTTCTGAGACTGTGTGAAATCTCACAGTCGAAGGACAGAAAGTGGAAAGGGAAGCAATTTGGAGGAGAAAACTTTGCAGGAAGTTTCAAGAAATTCTTCCTTAAATCAGTTTTTTTTTTTCAAGAGGCAATGTGCTGAACAAAGGAATCAGGCCTTCATTGTACAACTCATCCTCAGTGGTTGAACCCTGCACAGAGGCAGGGATCCACTCTCCTCAGTAAAATATTGTCGTGGTTTAACCCCAGATAGCAACTAAGCACCACACAGCCGCTCACTCACTCCCCCTCAGTGGGATGGGGGAGAGAATCGGAAGGGTAAAAGGGAGAAAACTCGTGGGTTGAGATAAGAACAGTTTAATAATTGAAGTCAAATAAAATAGAACAGTTAAATAGGTAAAGTAAAAGCTGCGCACGCAAACAAAGCAAAACAAGGAATTCATTCACTACTTCCCATGGGCAGGCAGGTGTTCAGCCATCTCCAGGAAAGCAGGGCTCCATCACGCTTAACGCTTACTTGGGAAGACAAACGCCATCACATCGAATGTCCCCCCCTTCCTTCTTCTTCCCCCAGCATATATACTGAGCATGACGACATACGGTATGGAATAACCCTTTGGCCAGTCTGGGTCAGCCCCCCTGGCTGTGCTCCCTCCCAGCCCTCCGTGCACACTGCAGAGCATGGGAAGCTGAAAAGTCCTTGACCAGTGTAAGCACTACTTAGCAACTATTTAGCAACAGCTTAGCACTACTTAGCAAGAACCAAAACATCAGTGTATCAACATTATTCTCATCCTAAACCTAAAACACAGCACTATACCAGCTACTAAGAAGAAAATTAACTCTATCCCAGCTGAAACCAGGACAAACATCCTGCAAGACTAGAAGTCTTCCCATGTCACCAGTCTTTTTAGTTAGCTACTCAAAGAAGCAGGAAAAGTAACATCTGTGAGAATCCTTCTTATTTATTTATATTTCATTTAATTAGTTAAATTTAAATAATATATTTTAAAATTTTTTCCTGTCTCTGCCATTAATGCCCTATCACACTGCCAGTGCAGTAAACATGTCTCAGCTTTTCTAACCACTTCAATGGGTACACAACCAGCCACCTATCATGCCCCTCTTCTGTCCACTATTATAATTACAGGAGTGCCTTTTTGTAAAAATATTACACAAATATAAGGACAAAGCCCATTACACATAAATTTGACAGCAGATTGATACTCACTTTGTACATTTTCTGGGCTGCACAGATTTCCTTCATACCAATAAGCAACCATGTTCTCCTAAACCCCATGCAGAGAATTGAGAACATCTACCCAATAATACAGCCTTCTTATTTTGCTCCTAACACAGATGTCATTCATCATGAGGAATGCCACCTCCAGGGAATTCTGAATGAATGGAAAGGCCAAAGTAAATTCAATCAGGATCCTCCTTGAGCCTGTCTTTTCTGAATCATATCCCTTGAGAATATCTCAATCAATTAGTTGGCAGTTTATTCTGTCCACATTTTTCACAAACCCTACTGAGTTTTAGCTGGCTGCCCAGATGGAACACATCTGTCAGCAAGGACTAACTCAATTAACATAATTCAGAGCTACTGCAGGTTTCTAGAACTGAGAAACCACCACAGTGGAGTTGCCACTTCTTTGTAAGAAGGAAGGGGAGAGGTCAGCATCTGGGAGATCTCACTGGCTGCTTGGAACAGGTTTGTGTCTTGAGCCTTAAGACTGGCTTACTAATATACCTTTACCGGTAATGTCTTTTTACCTTATCGTCACACCTATGGCTTAAATCTGTGTGTGATGTGTTTAGGAAGAGCAGTCTGGTTTGTTTATTTGCCCTCCTCAAGACAAAAAGGTACAGTGGCAGTAACAACTCAAGTTATGGACACTATTAGCAATGACTAACAACTGCAATTCAACACAATGATTGAAGGCTTATCCTTCTTTTTAAAGTTAGTCTTCACTGCAGGTTTAACATTAGAGAGTTCGTTCTCTCAAGTTCATCCAGCTTGATAGAGACTACCATGATGGAGACTATGATGACTATTATTTATGACTAAAAACAAAAATGATAGAATCATAGAATCATAGAATCGTCAAGGTTGGAAAAGACCCTTAAGATCGTCAAGTCCAACCGTTAACCTAACACTGCCAAGTCCATCTATACCATGTCCTCAAACATTCATGTTCAATGATGTGTCACACTGAAATTTCCAGAAATAATGTAAGCATCTCTGTAATTTGTTTCACAGAATTAATTGTAGGGAAACTTTCTTATAAGGCCAAATACAAATTACTTCTGTGTACAAGGCAAAGTTGAGGTGATCATAACTGGAGGTAAAATCATAATAACATGCACATTAAGGTTTTCTCTGTGTAGGCACAGAGGTTGACTTATTAGAAGAGCATCAACTCCAGACACATATGACATGGTACAGTCACTTGGCCTCAGATTGACACTGTATGTCTGCATGACATAGGAAGAAAGTGCTGTACACTACTTACGCTGTAGATGTATCTCCAGTTAAGCCTTACAGTAAAGTCAAATGCTTAGAGGTTAAAACAAAGAACATGCATATTTGTGAACAATCATATTATGCCAATTTGTGAGTAAAATAAGCAATACGGAGTTTTTTTAATTAAATTATTGTGTTTATTTGTCCTTGTAACTTACATACTCAAGTTACTAAAGATTGTACATCAAGGCCTTTAGGAAGACAGATAACCCCAAAATTCAAATTTTCAAGATAACTGGAAAATAAACAAAACTATAAATCAGTGTATACAGGTAATTACAGCCCAAATCTGAGCTACATGTTTGTACAGTAGCACGTCAAAAGGCAAAATTTTATGAAAAGCAAAAAATCTTCAGTCAAGGTGTAAGGTTATAATTTTCATTTTTTGTCCTTTTTTGAAAAAATAACTATTCAAAACATTATCAATCAAAATTTTAAAGTGAAGTCAGAAAAGAATTTTGACCTACAATAAGGCTCAACATCTTAGTTGCATTTTGGGAAGGAATACAGAAATATTTCCTCCATTACAGCATCCTTTTGATGCTATATGAAACTACGAACAAAGGATTTTTCAGTAACTTCAGGGACAGATATATGGAATTTAATAAGCAAAAGATTTGTCAGGCAAATTCATAGCACACCAGCATCTTTTCCTTCATTTATTAGGATACTTTAGCTTAATTAATATAAAAATGTTCTATGTGTGTGTCAGTTAAAATTACAACTGATCCCCATGATAATGAGTGAAAACTGCACTATACAAGTGTGCTTTTATATGGTATCTGTTCCTCCTCTTTTGTTCTGAAGTTCAGAATCATGTCAAAACTTACTAAAGGTCCCAATTCCAACTGTTTTCCATGCACATCTTAAGAGAAAAGTTAACAGTGATATTGCCATCAACTCTTTAGTTTACATTGCAGCGAAAATAAGCCTCAGGAGATATAACAGTTAGATTGTAAACAGTTCTACTTTGTTGTAATTCCTACTAGAATCTACTTTTTCCGGTAGGATCTGGTTCCTAAGAATATGATGTTATTCTCGGTGAAGTCAGTGGAATGATTCAGTTTCAGTCTCTTATGGAAAACTGCTGTTAACAGATAATTCATTTCATTACATTGAATGGCAGTGGCGAAGTTTGCATCAACAAAAATGTTCTACTTTTGTTGCTGGCAGAGGATTATTGTGTCTGCCCCATGAAAACATAAGGGCCTCATGATATCTGAAAAATTAAATCACCATTCTGAAAAAGGTTGATACATTTTATTGTAGAGTTCATAGCTTTCATTATTTGCCAAAGTCTCAGTCTTCAATGCAAAAGGGACCTCTTTCTTTTCAAACACCTGCAGTGCATGCAGACTAAATAGGAACATGACATGCTCCAAAGCACAAAATAAATATTCACTTGAGCAGAATATAGTAATTTTGAGGAAGTGGTAGTTCAAGCTGCCAGAAGTCAGCTCACTCAGGTACTGGGGTAGCTCATCTTGATTTTGGATGACCTTTTAGACAAGTGAGCCTAATTTTCCGTTCATTGAAAAATGACTATTTGACATAAATATTTTTATCTCAGAGATGACTTCTTAAGACTCCAAAATTAAACCTAAAACGGTCATGACAACACGTCTTTGTGAAAAGTCTTTGTGAAACAGGATGATAAAGGCAATCTCCACAATATATAATTCCAATTGGAGATTATGAACATATAGTTCAACAGTCTGTGAATTTAGCTTTACTAATGAGGATGGTCTTCATCCTCTTTTATCTTTTATCTTGGAGCATAACTCTCATAATTGCAAACTCCAAGATTGCTGGATAATTCATTGGTCTTTGATGATCTTTCTTTCTACTGGAAGCTGTCCTTGACAAAGTAGATTGTAGACCAGCAAAATTGGTCTACCAATTAGATAAATAGATAAATAGGTAATAGATGTCAGATAATGCTATAGATAAATGCCAGATCAGGGAGTATTTTAATAATTTCATTTGAAGGGATACTCCAGGTGGAGGGGAATCATCAGGAATTACTTTCATCAGTCATTTCAGAGAGGAAGGTGGGAAACATGTGAAAACCAGACTACAAGTCTGAGAAGTTATTCTGTATTTGAGGAGTCATGTGCTTAAGGGAGGGAAGAAGATCAGAAAGGATCAAGAAGCTCCAGAAAGCTCTCATATAAGACTGAAGGAAGCATAAACCCTGTGAGCAAACTGAGACAAAGAAGTGCATTCAAGTCTTTTTTTGCTTTGCTAAGATCTGCTTATCTTTTGTACTTTCCAAAGTAAAGAACATGGCCTGGATTCATTCTGCTTAATTAACATGCCTGAAAAGGTAGTCCAATGTCCCAATAATCAGCAGAGCACTGTGAAAAAAATGCTAATCCTACCATCAGTCTGGTCTTTGATAAACTGAAATATCCACTCATAATCCTCAGCTTAGTAGATAAATTGTCTAGGGACAACATTCTTGGAACTTACCACCTCAGATATATACTTGCATTTAAGTGACGAAAATACAGTCCTCACTGTTTCAGAATTCCTGTTTACGAAATCTGTGTGCTACATATTTCAGTTGCCACATGTCTCTAGATCAGCAAATGGCAAGCTACCATCTCTTTGGATAATACTTTTTGGAAAGGGTGTAAAGAAATATGACTCTGTGTTGAGATCAACAACTCTGCAACCTATTTTTTGGTAGTACAGCACTGGTTGCCAAGAGTGAGATCTTCATTTGTCCTGGCATGTACACTGTTATAACTCAAATTTACTCTTGCAGGTTGGTGGGAAACATACTGCAATTTCTAAAAGTCCCCGAATTCTATTGGATTGCAGACATCCTAAAACTTATTGTTGTTAGTGTTCCTCAGTAAGAATTCACTCAATAGTGAATGCAGTATTTGGTCTCATTACTCTCACCTTCATGGTTAGAGTCCATGAAGTGAAAGCAAGTTTTATTCTAATGAAGGAAAGTGTTAAAAACTTGATCGCAAATGAAAGGAAATTACAGAAGGAAATACAAACCAATGGCAAACAAATCTCCATCATTCTTAACACTGAAGAATTCTCTTAGGTATGCCAAGGCAGAAGCTTCACTGGCCTGCCAAATTGTTCCTTCCCTCCTTTAAGCTCTTTCAGACCTGCATAGCTCTTTTGCTGAGTTCTTTTTTCTTCTTTTTTTTTTTCCTGCTCCTTCACATTGGGATCTACTTACCTCCCACTCCTCTCACTTATCTCAGAACAGCCCTGATCCTTTTCTGCAGGAAGGATTCAACTTTCGTAACTTAGTAAAGAGATCTTTATCAAGTCAGGCCCTTGATTTTTGGACTGCAGTTTCTCTTTTTTACTATCACCTTTTAATGTAAAAGCAGCCTTCAATTCCTAGCCACTGGACCAAGGTAGCATGCAGGTCTGACGTTCATTTCAGTGCTGTAGAAATACCGTCTTATTCACATAGAAAATCTCCAGTGCAAATGGGACGTATATTCATCATCGTGTTTTAAAACAAGACATATTAACTGCCTTGGATTTTCTTTTGATTTTTTTCTTCTACTCTTTATACAGTGGTTTTCTGAACATCTAAATGAATAAAGGAATGAAAAAACGTTCATGTAGGAATGGACTTTAAGTATGAATATCTTCTCTGGTTACCACAAGCAGACAGAGACATGGTAGAGTTATACCTATTATATAGTAGAGAAAACACTCTACCTGCCATTTTGCAGAATGCATTCAGTGTTTAGTAATTGAGAAACTTGATCAGGAATTTACCATTGAAGTAAAATCTAAATTAGATAAAGGTAAACTTCTTGATCTAAGCTGAAAGCCAGTAAAACTTGTAAGACATTACCAAGTGACTTAAAATAGGTGCTTATACCCTACATTTTATCTATGTAGGGACTTGTTTGATTGAAAAGAAGGATTATTCTCAAACTGCAATTACGCCTTGATATTGGAGATATTGCTATTTGCATTTTTTATTAATGGAGAATGTGTTATGAGCAGAAAAAGCTAATTCATAATATGCAAAAATTATATGTAAGAAGAAACTAGCATACAATTTAATTCTAAAATTTTAGTAAATACTTAAAGAATATAAAATTACTTTGAAAGCAACTGTTAGTTTGTGATTATCTATAGAAAACATCCCCAAGAGTACAGTGACTGTGATTTGTTTGGAATCAAATAAGACAAAGTTTCAGGATTTCTCTTTCAGGAATTTTTAAGCCCAAAATTTAAAAACCCTGAAATGTGATAATTGGAGTCTCTGGCCTTAAATCAGTACAGGTACCAGATTTTCTCCAGAGTATTTGTTCCGGATTAACCCACAAGACAACTAAGAGATATAATAAGTTACTCCTGTAATATCCCATGCCTGGAAATGGAAAAAAACATCAACCGATCGAAATCAGTTGATTCTAAAATTGGATTACTTTTCCTCATCTTCAAAGAAGAATATTTTTAAAAATGGCCAGGACCTCTGCAGAGGTACTTGAAGCATAATTGGTTTTGTTCCATATTCCTCTATAGAATGTGGTTTTGTCAGAGATAATGACTTCAGACAGCTTTCTGATTCCTGAAAGACGTGTGTCTTCCCCTTAACTCATCATCATACAGTACCTTTGACTGCAGCAGCTCTAGCTTACTTGCTTGATACTTTTGCGAGCCTCTTCAGCTTATTAAACCCGCAAAAAATTAATTCTCTTTCCAAAAAAATTGCACATTTTCACCTGCTCCTAAGGTTCTGCGTGATTACACAATAATAGCTTACTAAAATAGTTATCAATACAAATGTGGCTCTGTAGAGTTTGGCAAATTTATCCAAGGTGATGCCCTGTAGGTAAAATGAAGGCTAATTTCAAAGCATTTGTAAAACCCAGACTCTGACCAAAGACATTTTTGACAGCCAGAAACACACTGAAACTGGACCATCTGTACTACTTGAGTCATCTTCCTTTTCCTTCCAGAAATCAAAAGAAACAGTAGCACAAATTGACAGTCAGTTTCTCAGAAGCACAAGGGTATTTTTAAAAAGCGATTTCAAGTTTTTCATGGTTTCAGCTTTGTCAGAGTCTCTCTGAGAAGGGTACTTCATGTTCTATTTCAGCACGTCCATTGGAAGGAATCAGGTAGAGAGAGACATAATAATACCACAAAAAGCAGATTGTGTGAAAGACATTAACACAAAAAAAATCACTTAAATTTCATCAGAACTATTAAAGGTTCTGGATTAAAATTATTTTTGTAAGAATTTAATTATTCTAAACTATACTTTAAGGTTATTTCATTACAGCTGTAACCAAAGTCAAACCTATGTATCTATTATCTCCCTTCTGTTACTGAATTTAAAAAGATGCATTTAAGAAATGACAGATTAGATGTCATCCAGATGTTTCTGATGTAGCAGCTATTTTGCTGCACTGTGAGAAATGTGTATGTATTTAGATTAACTTCCATTGCATTGGAAAGAGTATAAAATGGCTTAGAATAATTTTTATTTTTTTCTTTTTTTTTATAGACTATATTCTCTTCCTAATCTCAGAATCTCAATCCCATAGTCCTTCACTTTGTTTTTTGACTACTTTCTTTCCATGAATATTTTCTAAATGGAAAATAAACTTTCACCTTCTTGAGACAGACATTCATTTGTTAATCTTCAGATTCGTATCCCTGTGTTGTTGTTCTAACTTCTAAAACATCTAGATGAGAGCATCAAGCAAAACTGGGATTTTTATCAGAGTACTAGATATAGCTATCAATGAAAATTAAAAAAAAAACAAAACAACAGAATGTGTGTAGGTGTTGTGATGTCTTTTGGAAAGATTATGCTGTAAGAAACAGGAATGAAAAAGCAAGGAAAAAGAAAAAGTGCTGTTATGACATTTCTCAGTCTCTTGGATTTTCTTTAAAAGATAAAACTGTGGGCCATAGGATTTCATCAGGCCAGATTTCTTGAAGTTTTGAAAAAGATCTAATGTTTTGTTATTAGTTAAACTGAACCTGATTTCTTTTCTTTTCTTACAAGAGTGACCTTCCATTCACTTTTTTGCTTTTTGCATTATCCTGTTGTTCAACAATCTGTATTTTTTCATTTATTTTCAGTTGTTTAGGTACTAGAACCACCAAAAGTACAGTCATTGTCCTTACACTATATATATATTTTCCTTATCATTCTTAGTTACTGAATAGCAATGTCATTTGAAATTGAAACTTTTCCAGTTTGTAGGAGTAATAAAGTACTGAAGAGGGGTGGATTCATTTTATTAGGTAAAATGGCTTGTTTTACTTAAGGTGTGACACCATTCCGTATTTTTTTGTCTTCTGAACACTTACCAGTCTTAAGCCAGCAGAATTCCTGTGTCTACTTCCAGATGTGATCAAACCCCAGATTACTTTGTTTTGTTGCTTATGGCAGGAGTAACATAGACTAAGGCGGCCAAATTCTTTGCTGGCATAAGTCTGCTCTCTCACTGGAGTTATTCCAGCAAATAACTTGTCTCACAGCTATTAAAGGAAAAATAATGAGGTGTTACTATCAAATCCTTTAGCCTTGCAGCTATAACTTAAGTATGTATTATAATCCAGTGGATAATGTGGGATACACTACTAGACAATGTCAGACTCCAGAGAAGAAAGCTAGAGCATTATTAACTATCATTATATTTTCTTTGTCTATGCCTTTTCAAAGGTTGACGTGTAATATAAAATCCCAGCCCCTCAAGTGTGTTTTTTAAAGGCCAGGTGACTTTTTTTAAACAGCTGCATAATTTCTCTTGTATATATTAAATGATTGTTGCTTTAGAGCCATCACGACTTATCACTGATTACAGCCTACAGTTCTAATCCTCACTTTGCAAGATGGCAGATGACCTTCAATCTGTGCAGTCGCAGCCACATCTTGGCAGGTGTGCAATATTTATCTTCTTCCTGGAGATGAAGATTACAAAAGTTAACAGTGGAAAGCACTATACAGCAATGTGCCCAATATTTTACTTTTCAAGAAACCATGAAAAACAGTCAGATTTGTGAGTAATTTGATTCTGTTCACCAAGCTCTTGCTGTGACGGTTACTTTCACGTGGAATACCTCTCAGTGCACAATGCAGGGTATCAGCTCTTCTGACCTGGAAGCATAAAAGCAACAAGAGTAAAACAGCTTTAATGAATGGACTCCTGCAGCAATAGGCCTGCCATTTAAGAAGAGTGAAAGAAATTGTTAGTGTTTAACGAGCTCTGAAAACATTTTGGGTTTTTTCTTCAGTGTTTTCTTTTTCTTTTCATTTTTTATAAGTAGAAACATCTTGTAGTGGCTGTCCCTCTAATGAGTATTTCTAGGAAAACTGTACTTTTTCTTCTTTGAGAAAGGTGAGGCAGGGGGAAGCAGGGTAGAAAGGAAACTGACTAGTTTCACAGGGAAACATGTTTCTTTTAAAAAAGTAGTTTTAATTCTATTTTGAAAATTATTACTTGAAGTGGTGAATTAACTACACAGTTTGACCATCAAGGCATACTGGTAGGAACACTAAGGGTTTGGAGAATCCAGTGATGGTTGTGTGGAGCATGTATTGTGGCCAAAAGCAATGGATGTTGAACATCTGGGCAAAGGGTGCTTACTTTCATCTGGAAAACAAAAAGCCCCATCCAGTGCTTAGTGAAGTCAGTGGAAATCTTCCAGCTGGCTCTAATGAGAATTGCACTGGGTCCCTAGGCTTCAGTAAAATGACTGTAGAAGTGAAGAGAAACTATAATTGAGACAATCTTTCCAAAAGCAATTTTGAGCACTTTCCCTGCTAAAAGCATAAAGGAACTGAGAAAGAAGAATAAAGGAGAGCATAGCTCAAACTCTAAAGTAGCTCCTAGATTTTTCTTTTTTTTTTTTTCCCCTGCAGAAAATAGTACAAGAAAAGATGCCTAATGCACCTATACTTTGAAATGAAGGGCTATATACATTTTCCTATTTTCCCATTAAGTTGACACAATATACGAAGACTTAGGACACGTGTTACGCTCTTATCATGGAAAAAATTCATTCATACAATATGGAAGGCAAATTACTGTTTGAGATGTCCTTTCTAAGAAAATAACTACAGCAATAATTCAGAAATTTCCCATTATCTTTTTAAGTGTCCTTACATTCTAGTTTATAAGAAAAGGTGATCTCAGGTTCCATTCCTCTTTTGGTTCAGGGCAGAACTGTGTTTAAAGCTTCTAGCTGAAGAAGAAGAAAAAGTTTAAATAAATAAATAAAATCAAAACAATATGAGGGTTTGAAAATTGAAAGTGCTTTCATGTCAAACAAGGTATAAAATATGAAAGGACCCAATATCTCAGCTTCAATCAGTAAGGAACTGACTCTACATGGTGTGTAAGAAAAAAATCAGAACTCTAAATCACAATCTCCTGATAATTACTTTTAAGATACATTAGAAAGATTTATTCACAGATTTTTAAAATTTGTGTTGTTTCCAGCAAGGGACTTAAGGGACTGTGATGGTTGTCTGTCCTGTGTCTAGCTAGGTAAGTCTTGTGACACAATTACTCTCTGTGAATACAACTATACTTCCATAAACACAAATAACTTTTAAATTCATTTTTGGCAGGATGTAAGCACGTTTGTAAACTCAATATTTATAGCGCTGTGCTCTGAAAGAGTAAAGAAAATTCATTTAAGGGACATTGCAAGATTAGCTCTTTTGTATCTCTTTTTGGAATATTTTGTTCTTAATCCTTCTGCAGTCACACAGAATTTGAATATTACCTGCATCCACGCCAATACACTCCTCAGCACTGTCTTCTGAGGTGATAAGAGTAGTGCAGGCATCTAACTCTTTGTGCATACTGTTTTCTGCAACATCTTTGCTAATCCATGTCTACAATCTGATTTTGAAAGCCACATCTGGCAAGTCACCTGTTCACATACAGTAGAAGCAGAGATACATACCTTACAGTCTTCCAAAAGTAATGACTTTCAATTTAGATAATAAAAAGTGTATGTTCCAAACAAAGTAGAAAAACACCATTACCTGACACACTTTCCTGTTCTTTAGGAGTTATGGCTGCCTACCATGCTAAATAAGCCCCCCCACCCCTTTTTTCTTATTTTTGTATCATGTAAACTTCTCTCTCTTTCTCTCTTGCTGGCAACCTGAGTCCCTGACTGCTGACACAAGCAAAGACACTCTTCTTCTCATAAATGGTTCTTCATATCTTCGCTTGTGAGTTCCTCCTGAGTCTTTAGGTTTTCTTGTTTTTTTAAGATGCAGCAGTTATTCCTTGATAATTTTATTTTGCTTGTGATAAACACCTGTCTCCTTCATGCCACAGTTCCCAAACAGAAGTTAAAGGAAATTGGTACCAGATAGTTCTCTTCAGATGTCTCTGTACAAATAGAAAAATACGAGGACTTAATGTTTTTGAAACACAAAGACATAGCAAATATTGGATGCTACAAGCACAGAGATGTCTGGAAGTACAGGACTTTCCAAAAATCAGCAAAATGAATAAATTGTAAGGGGTGTTCCCTAAGTTATTTAATTACATTTTCTCTTGATTTGTCATATATCTAAAGATTTTATATTTAAGTCTTGGAGGAGCAATATGTTTAATGCTTCTCATAAGTTAAATGAGACATGCAAAATCCTCATCCTCACTAATACTGCTTTTTTCTTGGTCAGGATTACAAATCTTAAAGATTTGGAGCTACAGTGGTCCAGCATATTATGAGCTCACCCTCTTTAATCTAGTAGCATTCACTACTCTATTAACAGCAATTTTTCACTTAAAAATGATGCTTGATATCATAAAGGATGATGTGTCATCCTTATTTGGTATTGAACTTATTCCTGCCATTTGGTTTTTATTTCCTTTGTATAGTTAGTTATCTAGCTGCTTGGGATGCCAAGATAAGTGAATAACATCATTTCAGAGATGTGCATTCAGTCTGACAGTGAGGACCAGGTGACACTATACACATAAATATTTCTTAGTAAGAAGTTATTATGCCTTTCACTGACATTCTAGGTAAGTACACAAGGAAAAATTTCTTCTCAAGAACTAAGCTGTTTAGGAGGAGTCTTGTAACTAGCTGCTAGGTCAGGAAAAAGGCAAAGAAGTGGTAATGCAGATTGTTTGCTACATTGTTTTAAAGAACATCCAAGCTCTACTTTATGCTCAAGTCTGTCAAAATCTGCCTTTTTATACCACTTGGCAGATCTTCAAATTGCAAAGCATATGCTCTCTCTCCTAAGTGGAGTAGTGTTGTGATCTGACATTCTTTCAAGTTTGTAATGATCGAGTATATAATAAATATACATAACAATTATTATGAGATGGCTGGATGTTTGAGCTCTGCTGGTAAAGCATAGCTCCAAGACAGACTTGTGTTTAGCAGTGAGAAACATAAATGGGTACTTGTGTTTTTAGAAATTCTCAAAAGGTTATCAAGCCTCTGGCAACATTTGATGTGTTCTTAAAGCTTTTATTCCTGAGTGCAGCAGCCTGCAAGAAAAAAAAAAAATCCTTATCTTTTTGAGTTTCTATTCCTCATGACTCTGGGGGAAGACTGAAAGAATTACCAGGTACATGGTGAAGGATTAAAATTTGGCTCTGTTGAAAAATGTTCATACTAATTGTTGACCAAGAGGGAGGTTTTTTATCTTTTGTTCTCTATGGACATGACTCGATTTTATTAAAAATTTCTAATACATGTTGAGAAACAAGAAACCATTCTATCCTCTTTTGACCCTTTATATTGGGAGTTCAGAATATAAATAAATGGAAACTTAATGGAAACATATTTTTCCTTAATCTCATGAATTTCTTATCATCATTGTATACTCAGTACACAACGTTGTGGAATGATAAAGGGTAATATTGTTTTTAAGGAGAAAGAAAAAATGTAAGGAAAAAAAACCAAACCCCCAAAACCCCACAAAATCCAAAACACCCCAATCAAACCTACTCTCAAGCTCTAAAGTGTTCCTTAAAGAGTCAGCTATTTTTAATTTGGTCACTGTTCATTAAATTCACCCCATTGTACATAGGCTACTGGCTGAGGTAGAGCCAGTGAAATGGTAATTGAGAATTTATGGAAGGTGGATAAAGTTCATTAAAACCAAATAAAAGGCATCCATGTTTAGAAGTTATTGGGAGAAGATAAGCCAGAGAATTATACCTCTGCTCTTTATGATTGATGAGCAAATAAACAATCTGTTTATGATAACCTTGCATTACAAGTTCATGAGTAACAGTCAGCATGGATTTGTCAAAAATAAATCATGCTGAAACAACCTCCTAGTCTTCCATGAGTCTGTAACAGGCTTTCTGGAAAGAAGAGATGCCCTAACTACAGTGGGGGTTTTGATGGTACCTGCAACTTTCTGGAAAAGAAAACTGAGAAGATTAGTATTTTGAGAATTCAGGAAGAGGGTGACCCAAGTGGAACTCTCTGCGAGGAGCTATGTCCGTTCTTAGTGCCCCTCAAAGTAAGCATGAATCCTGTGGCTTCCCAGTGGGTGTCCTACCACCAGGCATATCGTACTCCTCTCCACCTCTCTCAGCTCTCTATACTGGAAGTATGAAACAAACAGTCCTTCCCCACACCTTTTGATCTCAAACTCTTATCCACAGAGTGGGAGGTTAACCTATAGCCATCTTTTGCAGAACTGTTGAGCACAAGTCCATTGATGCCTGATGAGCAATCTGGTTTACCACATTGCACCTCAAAAGAGGAACCTTCGCGCAAAGAAACATCATTGCAGAGGTTGAATTAGCGGGCAAAAAATACATACTTATGGTAGTTGCATTTACTGCAATGATAATTTTGAGCAACCAAGTGTGAGTGAGAGTAAGAGTCAGCCTTGAAGAAAGAACGGGTTTTTTTAGAATAAAGTTTATAAAATTTCTCTCTTCTATGTTAACATTGAGTACATGGTTTCCCTAGATGATAAGAAACTGGCTGAGATTTCTGCTCTTACAGAAGAAATACAGTTTTATGCTGAACATCCTATATGCCAAAATGTAAATGCAATGTGCTATGTCTCACTCCTTTTTTCCTCTTCTCACTCTCCCTCATAGGCCAAAACTGTGCAGAGACCTTGCCTGAGTGCACAAGAAATGAATGGCAAATTGCAAGAAAATAAAGAAAATTTAATATAAAATCTCAGATGTCCTGGTTCTACTGCGTGTGAGTAATTATAACATTTTCTTCAAAAAGACTTTTAAAATGCTCAGAATATGAGTATCAATGGACTGTTCAATAAAAGGACGTACAAAGATGTATTTTTCAGGACTAAATATGTACTTCTGAAGAGCCAGTAGTGAGAGAAAATGAAAAAAAAAAAAAACTATTAAGTGTTTTAGAATATACAGTTTGAAACATTTA